>NW_025888692.1:0-2595 GCF_002878395.1 Capsicum annuum | reverse complement strand
TTCCCCGTTTTTCATTTTTCCTATGGAATACTTTATTTGACAAAGTTAATTCTCAAAGTATGTGCCATATTTATAAAAAAATAAATCAGAAAAGATTGTGTTTTTTTTTAAATAGCTTTATTTTATTATTATTTATTGAAAGTCACTGTTGTGATACAAAAATGAAATCTATGAATAATGAAAGAAGAATTAAAGGAATAATGTGTATCAATGTAGAAATATTTTACCAAATTTTACTTCTTAATTTAAGAACAAATTTTTTTACTTTAATGATAAAGTTAAAAAAAAGTGTAAATAAAGATAACTATTGAAACCAAAATTTATTCTTAACATAATTATCAATAGAGTTAATGAGGAGAGATAGAATATTAAAGACTAAAAAATAGGAGATAATAGCAAACACTTATTTAAAAAAAAAAAGATTATTTCTAAAGAATTGCCATAACTTGAAATTAAATCTTTAATTCAATAATTATGTAAAAGTATTGCTATAACTTGCAATAAACAATCTAATAACTATATACAAGATAATTTTCACTTGAGTAAAAGAGTCTATCACAGGAATCTTAAGCTAACTATAACCAATTAATTGGGAACCCTCATAAGGGTTCCTATAAACTTAACACTGATGAGTCTTGTCTTGGCAACACTGAGAGAGGGGGAATTGAGGGAGTCATTCGAAACTCTAGGAAGGACTAAATCTTTGGCTTCAATAAGTCTTACCTAATTGCCACTAACAACCAAATGGAGCTTATGACCCTCAATGAGGGATTGAAGCTAGTGGAAGCCCACAATCTCATACCTATCACCATTAATATCGACTCTGTGAAAGTTGTGCATATGCTAACAAAGGGAAAACCTCCATTACAATGTCATCATTAATGACTGCAGATCAAGGCTAAGGAGATTGGGCCGACCAGTGATATAACATTTCTATAGAGAGTAAAAAGAAGTGGTAGATGCACTAGTAAATCAAGCAACCTCTACAACAGAATATAGTAAATTTAGTGTTTTTATAGTTCCTCCCATGTATGCCACAATACCTTTTTGGACAGACATTGAAGGAGCTAAGATTGTAAGGACAATTAATGTTCGAAATGAGTCCCATGAAGGACCAAACTATGTTTCTTTTGCCATTGACGCAGACTAATCTGAAGGGTCCATATGTATAAGTAACCTTATTACTATATTAAGGGTCGTTTGGTTGGAAATAGTTATCCCGGGATTAACCGACATAACTTATCCCACCATGCATATGGGATAACTTATTTCATCAGTATGGTGTAAATGGTGGATAAGTTATTCTGATATTAACTAATACATCCAACCAAACATGGAATAAAATAATCCTTTTATTTTATTTCGAAATTACTTATCCTTTATACCTCACACCAAACGACCCTTAATATAGTAATAAGGTTACTTATACATATGGACCCTTCAGATTAGTCTGCGTCAATGGCAAAAGAAACATAGTTTGGTCCTTCATGGGACTCATTTCGAACATTAATTGTCCTTACAATCTTAGCTCCTTCAATGTCTGTCCAAAAAGGTATTGTGGCATACATGGGAGGAACTATAAAAACACTAAATTTACTATATTCTGTTGTAGAGGTTGCTTGATTTACTAGTGCATCTACCACTTCTTTTTACTCTCTATAGAAATGTTATATCACTGGTCGGCCCAATCTCCTTAGCCTTGATCTGCAGTCATTAATGATGACATTGTAATGGAGGTTTTCCCTTTGTTAGCATATGCACAACTTTCACAGAGTCGATATTAATGGTGATAGGTATGAGATTGTGGGCTTCCACTAGCTTCAATCCCTCATTGAGGGTCATAAGCTCCATTTGGTTGTTAGTGGCAATTAGGTAAGACTTATTGAAGCCAAAGATTTAGTCCTTCCTAGAGTTTCGAATGACTCCCTCAATTCCCCCTCTCTCAGTGTTGCCAAGACAAGACTCATCAGTGTTAAGTTTATAGGAACCCTTATGAGGGTTCCCAATTAATTGGTTATAGTTAGCTTAAGATTCCTGTGATAGACTCTTTTACTCAAGTGAAAATTATCTTGTATATAGTTATTAGATTGTTTATTGCAAGTTATAGCAATACTTTTACATAATTATTGAATTAAAGATTTAATTTCAAGTTATGGCAATTCTTTAGAAATAATCTTTTTTTTTTTAAATAAGTGTTTGCTATTATCTCCTATTTTTTAGTCTTTAATATTCTATCTCTCCTCATTAACTCTATTGATAATTATGTTAAGAATAAATTTTGGTTTCAATAGTTATCTTTATTTACACTTTTTTTTAACTTTATCATTAAAGTAAAAAAATTTGTTCTTAAATTAAGAAGTAAAATTTGGTAAAATATTTCTACATTGATACACATTATTCCTTTAATTCTTCTTTCATTATTCATAGATTTCATTTTTGTATCACAACAGTGACTTTCAATAAATAATAATAAAATAAAGCTATTTAAAAAAAAACACAATCTTTTCTGATTTATTTTTTTATAAATATGGCACATACTTTGAGAATTAACTTTGTCAAATAAAGTATTCCATAGGAAAAATGAAAAACGGGGAA
>NW_025888691.1:0-1237 GCF_002878395.1 Capsicum annuum | reverse complement strand
GTACCACTGGTCTCCCTCAGCATAAGAAATCAGGAAAGAAATAAAAATGAGAGAGTCTTATTGGTGAAAACCCCCGTGGGCATCATAAGGCGATGGTGAGTTGAGAGAAATACAAAAATGAGAGTCTTATTGGTGAAAACCCCCGTGGGCATCATAAGGCGATGGTGAGTTGAGAGAAATGAAAATGAGAGAGTCTTATTGGTGAAAAACCTTGCAGGCACCATAAGGCGATGGTGAGTGGAGAGAAATAAAAATGAGAGAGTCTTATTGTTGAAAAACCTCACGGACACCGTAAGGCGATGGAGAGTTCAAGAGAAAAGCAAAAACTGAAAAGAAAGAGAGTTGTTGATGAATGTCTTTTAAGATGTCGTCAGTCGAATGTGATGTAGGAGTCCAATGGATTTGAGGAAACGGCTCAGCAGCAAAGGCATGAACTCAACAACAAATGGGGAGTTTGGATAGGAAGATCAGGCAGCAAATCCGAAATGCATGTCATACTCATTGGAGTTGGTTGTCGTATTCAGATAAGTTTTCTTTTTGAATATGGACATTGCCCTTTTCTTTCATTTACATATTCATGCTTTTTGTCTTTTCTTATGTCATTTATCAATATAAAAGTCACCATCCTTTCTTTATATTTTAAGTCAAGTCTGTGTCAACACAAAAGAGAAAGGATTTCAAAATTTACTATCAGTCTTTCCAATTATATGAGGAAAAGCCAAGGAACAGCACAGGAAGAAATATGATCATAATTCAACATGAAGCAAAGGAAGTCTATCAACCGACAGGCTATTGGATTCATAGAAACATTCAGATTTGGAAAAAGTGCACCTCAGGGGCATGATAAAATGGAAACACGTTGTTTGAGTCAGAACTAATTTCTCTCAATCTGGGTCCGGATCGATGATGCGGCAAGATAGGGCAAGTGTTAGCAATTTAGAACAAATATGAAAGGAACGAGTGCTGGGGCAGATACCCGAGAAGCCAAGAGCTGCAAGCCACCACCAAGTTTTTAACTAACAAATTTTCTTTGTTGAAATATGGGGAAATTCGCTTCACTTAATTCGCCAACCATTGGAAATGTACATCTGTGGATTTTACTTTATGAACAGGACCCTCCTGAAAAATGGAATTTTTACTTTCTGTTCAGGACCCTCCTGAAAAACGTAATTTTACTTTCTGTTCAGGACCCTCCTGAAAAATGGGATTTTACTTTATGCTCAGGACCCTCCTGGAA
>NW_025888690.1:0-1704 GCF_002878395.1 Capsicum annuum | reverse complement strand
GTCTTTAAAGATGCTATTTTTTTAAAGTCGTTATGTTTGGTGACTTGATAGCTTGAAAATGGTTAAGTGTCAGGACTTTAAAGTTTTTTTTTGTTTTGAAAGTGGTTATGTTTGGTGACGTGGTATGTTGAAAATGGTTAAGTGTAGGTACTTTAAAGGTGCTTTTTTGTTTTGAAAGTTGTTATGTTTGGTGACTTGGTAGGTCTAAAATGGTTAAATGTTGGGACTTTAAAGGTGTTTTTTTTAAAGTGATTATGTTTGGTGATTTGGTAGGTTGAAAGTGGTTAAGCGTAGGGACTTTGAAGATGCTTTTTGCCTTTGAAAGTTTTTATGTTTGGGGACTTGGTAGCTTGAAAAGGGTTAAGTGTCGGGACTTTAAAGTTTCTTTTTTGTTTTGAAAACGGTTATGTTTGGTGACGTGGTAGGTTGAAAATGGTTAAGTGTAGGTACTTAAAGGTGCTTTTTTGTTTTGAAAGTTCTTATGTTTGGTGACTTGGTAGGTCTATAATGGTTAAATGGTGGGACTTTAAAGGTTTATTTTTTAAGTGATTATGTTTGGTGATTTTGTAGGTTGAAAATGGTTAAGTATAGGGACTTTAAAGATTCTTTTTTGCTTTGAAAGTTTTTATGTTTGGGGATTTGGTGGGTTTAAAATGGTTAAGGGTAGGGACTTTATAGGTGGATTTTTAATTTCAAAGTGGTTATGTTTGGTGACTTGGTAGGTTGAAAATGGTGATGTGTAGAGACTTTAAAGGTGCTTTTTTGTTTTGAAAGTGGTTATGCTTGGTGACTTGACAGGTTGAAAATGGTTAAGTGTAGGGACTTTAAAGGTGGTTTTTTTTTTGGTAAGTGGTTATGTTTGGTGACTTGGTAGGTTGAAAATAGTTGAGTAGGGACTTTAAAGGCGTTTTTTTTATTTTGAAAGTGATTATGTTTGGTAACTCGTTTTGTTTAAAATGGTTTAATGAAATGACTTTTAGGGTATTATTTTTTAAAGTAGTTCTGTTTGTCGACTTGGAAGGTTGAAAATTGTTAAGTGTAGGGACTTTAAAGATGCTTTATTCTTTTGGAAGTGGTTATGTAGGGTGACTTGATAGGTTGAAAATGGTTAAGTGTAGGGTCTTTAAAGGTGCTATTTTTTTAAAGTCGTTATGTTTGGTGACTTGGTAGCTTGAAAATGGTTAAGTGTCGGGACTTTAAAGGTTCTTTTTTGTTTTGAAAGTGGTTATGTTTGGTGACGTGGTAGGTTGAAAATGGTTAAGTGTAGGTACTTTAAAGGTGCTTTTTTGTTTTGAAAGTTCTTATGTTTGGTGACTTGGTAGGTCCAAAATGGTTAAATGTTGGAACTTTAAAGGTGTTTTTGTTTAAGTGATTGTGTTTGATAATTTGGTAGGTTGAAAATGGTTAAGTGTAGGGAATTTAAAGATGCTTTTTTGCTTTGAAAGTTTTTATGTTTGGGGACTTGGTAAGTTAAAGATGGTTAAGTGTAGGGACTTTATAGGTGAATTTTTATTTTCAAAGTGGTTATGTTTGGTGACTTGGTAGGTTGAAAATGGTGAGGTGTATGGACTTTAAAGGTGCTTTTTTGTTTTGAAAGTGGTTATGCTTGTTGACTTGACAGGTTGAAAATGGTAAAGTGTAGGGACTTTAAAGGTGGTTTTTTTTTGGGAAGTAGTTATGTTTGGTGACTTGGTAGGTTAAAAT
>NW_025888689.1:0-1371 GCF_002878395.1 Capsicum annuum | reverse complement strand
ACAAAAATTAATTATTTTATGTTCACCTAACTTTAGAAACATACCTTCATCATTTAAAATTTGTAATATTTTATCTATTTGAAATGTTATTTAAATTTAACAATAAGATTAACCTAATGCAATGAAGTAATTTAGTAAACAATTATCAAAATTTATTAATGACAAGAAATAAATAATGAAAATAATACTCAATAAGTTCACTTGTTATAAATTTTAAAATAATTTAACAATGCATAGAGAATTATTCTATCAATTAATGTATCTTGACCCTGAAAAAGACAAAGTTGAAAATAGTGACATTATATTAAAATATTACGTTCTTGAAAGACATAAATCATTATAATATCCAAAACCACTTCTTTATCACAAAACAACATCAGTGACTTATTTGACTTTGAAAGAAAAAAAAAAATTATTTTTGCAAAAATATTATTTCATATTTCTCAATTATCAACCAAAATTATTGAAACAAAATATAATCAGGTTGCCGGAGAAATAAGGACATGGCCAGGTTTGTTTGTCTTTCGGCGGACAGTAACAGAAAAGAATAATAAAAAAAAGGCGACGCCGGTAGGGAAGGCCAACTCTGGCTAGTTTTTTCAACGGTGGGACGCTGGGATTGGTCTATTTGGGGTGGATTTGGTTGGCGTTTTCGCCGTTTGTAGTGTCACCGGTGGCGGGTTTCTCAACCGTGATGACTATTTTGCAGATGGTCGGCTCACGTGTGGCGACCAGATCAGGTTGGCACATGGAACTTTGTCAGAGAGGGAGAAAAGTTTCTGTGGTTGGACTGTTATTATGGTGGTGGCGGCGGGAACAAGGAAAGAGGGATGGGAAGATCGGTGCGGCTACCATAGTGTTTGGTAACCATCGGATTTTGGTGGGAATCGACTACTAAATCGTATTTAACTAGTTTTCCGATGGTTTTTATTGATTTTGACTGTTTATGTTTTTCTGTGTAGGCTTATATTCAGTCTGTGCGTGAATATTTTTTCATTTTTTTAAATTTTTTTTTTGAACATTAAATCATCATGCATTTTAGAGGAATATCTCAAAGTTAGGATTAATTTCAACGAATATTTAAGGAAAAACAGATATTAATTCAAATATTGTACAAACAAAACATGATACCACAACATACTAAATAGTTCATAGAATCATTTGAATATTTTTAGTCATGCTTTTTCCTCCGTAAATTTACAACATAAATGAAACAGGATCGGAATAGAACACGTATACCAACTTTAATTGAATACAAAAGTAAGATGTTATCAACGGAAATTCGAACGGAATTCAAATTCAACTTTACTTTCTTGTTTGGTTTTATACTGACGTTCACTCTTTGTTTTTGTCTTCCTCCACTTGTTTTCT
>NW_025888688.1:0-1443 GCF_002878395.1 Capsicum annuum | reverse complement strand
ATACAAATACAATATTGTATTTGTATCTGTAAAATTATTTGTTTTATTATTTGTAATTGTATTTGTATCAAGTGATATTTTTTTATTTACAATATACGATTGATAATTTTGACATATAAATACAAAATGGTATATTTGTATCAAATGATACATTACGTATTTATATATTTTAAAATCAAGAAAATACAATTAATGCATTTACTTGTTTGTATACAAATACAAATGATAAATTATACATAATCACGGCTAAATACAACATGCAATCAACTTATAAATACAAATACAATACAATTCTTTAAAAATAGAAAGGATCGACGAAAATAGAATACAAATACAAATATAATCAAAATATACAAACACAATAAAACCACAATATAAGAATAATTTAATATAATATACAATCAATTATAAAATACAAATACAAAACAGTTCTTCAAAATACAAGTGCGAATTATATAAAATATAAATAATGGTGCGAACAAACATATACAAGTGCGAACTATAAAATATAAATATAAATGTGAACTACAAAATAAAAATACAAGTGCGAACTTTAAAATACAAATATATGCGCAAACTTTAAAATACAAATACAAATACAGTTATATCAATGAATACAAAAATATAAATGATGGTGTGAACAACTATGATAAATAATTATGGTATTTACATTATCATCCATAACTGATGTTCGAGTAGTCATATTTTTCAAAAATACAAAAAATATAAAACAGAATAAATGAAAATGATAAATAAAATAAGTACACAAAAAAAAAAAGAGAAAGAGAAGCTAGAGATAGAAGAGAGAAAAAAATAAAATAGAAAAAAAAAAAAACAAGAAAAAACAAGAAAAACACGAAAAAAGAAAAATATAAAAAAAATGATAGTGTTCTTGGCGAGATTAAATATGTAGTATATTTATGTTTTTATGAATACAGATCACTGAGTAAAAGTGAATACAACAGCTGTGAATCGAATACAACGACTAAATAGGTACTGTATTTATATTTTATATCAATACAGACTATTGATAAAACTTAATACAGCTGGCGTAAATTGAATACAACGGCTATAATAGTAGTTATGCAAAATATGTCTATTGAAGGTGAGTTTTACAGTAAAGTGTAGTTATTTCTGAAACATCTTCATAAAGTTCAAAAAATAAAAATTAAATCAAAAGTGAATTCCTAAATTATGATTTTTTGACTTATAAGCTTATTCAAATGGTCTATAACAATAACGATTCGATCATCAATCCAGTGGGAGATAATTAAATTTTCTTTGTTAACTATCAAGATTTGTGATGATGTTTTAAGTATTTTTCCATTTTTAATAAGATACTTTAGAACGGAATTAGTTTAATAAGAAAATAATTATTTATCCCGAAACCTGAAGTAAATTTCTCAATTTTAGGCTGATTGAATATGAGATGCAAGACATCAA
>NW_025888687.1:0-8109 GCF_002878395.1 Capsicum annuum | reverse complement strand
CTAACCTTTTCGTTAATTTTCAATTCCACCCCCTAACTTCTTTTTTTATCAATCGCCATTAAAACAAGATCAAATTCATTCCTCAAACCACCAAAATCGAATTAACAAACATCATGATCATAGCATCAACAACTTCAAACAATCATAATCACCCAACAAAGAAATAAAAAGATGAAAAGAGTAGAATTGGACCTCAATTTGAAGCTTTCGAGATTTAGTATTAACTGGGTAAAGAGACGAAACCCGTGACCGAACCTCGAATTGACCTCAATCGACTAAATCCATGGGAACATCCCGAAACTCAATCCGAGAAAGACACCACGAAGAACAAACGAATTGGTGGCCGGAATTAGCATTTTTTTTGTAAGGTTTAAACTGAAAATGAAGAAGAGGTGGCTGTCGACGTGGGTTTGGTCGGAATAGAGTCAAAAGTGTCGTTTTCCGGTAGGTTTCGTGGTAGCAGTGACCTAACAGTGGTCATCGGAGTACCTGGTGATGATTTCGGTGTGTTTTCGGTGAAGAACTCATCGAAAATAGTCCGGCCAACCTGTTTTCTCCCTTTCTTTCGCGATTTTAGCTCTCACTCCCGATTTTCTCTCTTTTTTGTGGGTATCTTCAGTGAGAGAGAACGTGTGTGTGGATTGGTGAGTGATGGTGTTGATGATGAAGAGGGAAACCCCCCCCCCTCTTTTTGATTTGTTGTCTATTCTGTGTGTCCTATGTATTGCTCTTTCCATGGAAAATAAAAGAATCAGTTATGGTCCCTCTTTATTTGGAAATCTTATCCTTTTCTGGAGTGGGTGTCCTTTTTCAACCCAAAAAAAATGCATGTGTTGCTAAGTAAGGTGTATATGAATTGTGGGGGGTCCACTGTGTATGCGTGAATCAACCAAGAAGACACCCAACTCCTTTTTTTTCTCCCTCCTCCCCTTCTTTATTTATGTATGTATTGTGTGTATATATGGGTATGTAAAATGGTGAGGGTGATCCAATTTTTCCGTGGGCCCCCCTCTGTTTTTTTTTTTTTTTTTTTTTTTATAAAAGTGAGTATATGTATCCAATTCTATTATGTGCTTGATGAAAAACATGTAGATGGGGTTAAGAGAGTGACGTGGGGTAGGTGGTAGGGGTAGGTTGTTAATTTTGTTATTAAGAGAATATTGGGGATTGGGTTTGTTATTTTTGTCATTTTGTGAAAAAGAATTATAGAACAGGTGAGGGTACGTTGTAAGGTGAGATAACCAAAATGAATTTAATAAAGCTTCAGGAGGGACAAAATTAGGTGTCTACATCATGCCCCCTTTGAATGTAAACACGAAGTGTTTTCAGACAAAGAAGTAGACAACGAGACTAAATTTTGATCCGACCATTATTCAAAGAAAGAAATAGAAGGAAGAAGGACAATCGGATGTTAACTTAAAACATCCTACCTACCCAAATTATGAAGGAAAATCCGTCATAGATATCTCAAAAGGAAGGAGAAGGACTATACCGAGTTGGAGAGTCGAGAGAGGTCCCGTCGAGGTTCCGGTCGCGCCTCTATCATTACATCTAAAAATGAAAAACTACAAGAGTTAAAAAGATAAATAAAATTACAAAAGTCCTATCTATGCCGCTTCTTTTGAACTCTTGACTTGACTTTCATCACCCTGTTTTTCAGGCGGGCTCCTGACTTGCAATTTCTTCAACTTATTGACTACATTCAGTTTCTTCACCCTATTCTCCAAGTGGGCTCCTGAATTGCTATTTTTCAATCTGTTGACTTTCAACTTATTTGCCCTGTTCTTCAGGCGGAATCCTGACTTTCGATTTCATCCACTTTCGATTTCATCACCCTGTTCTTCAGGTGGACTCCTGACCTTCAATTTTATCACCCTGTTCTTCAAGAGGGCTCCTGTCTTTCAATTTCATCACTCTATTCTTCAGGCGAGCTCCTGAAACCAAAATCAAAACTAGAACGAAAATTAATCAAAATCAAAACTAGAACTAAAACTATCCCATACAAAGATTTTCATAAGGCAGTATTTCATTTTTGAAAGTGTGGTCCCATTTTTCAGGAGGGACCCGAACAGAAAGTAAATTTCCATTATTCAGGAGGCTCCTGAACATAAAGTAAAATCTCATTTTTCAGGAGGGTCTTGAACATAAGTGAAATCCTATTTTTCAAGAGGGTCCTGAACAGAAGGTAAAATCCCATTTTTCAGGAGGGTGCTGAACATAAAGTAAAATCTCATTTTTTGGGAGGGTCCTGAAGAGAAGGTAAAATCCCATTTTTCAGGAAGGTCCTGAACAGAAAGTAAAATTCCATTTTTAGGAGGGTCCTGAACATAGAGTGAAATCCCATTTTTCAGGAGGGTCCTCAACAGAAAGTAAAATTTTATTTTTCAAGAGGGTCCTGAATAGAAAGTAAAATTCCATTTTTAAGGAGGGTCCTGAACATATAGTGAAATCGTATTTTGCAGGAGGGTCCTGAACAGAAGGTAAAATTCCATTTTTCAGGAGGGTCCTAAAGATAAAGTAAAATCTCATTTTTCGGGAGGGTCCTGAACAAAAGTAAAATCTCATTTTTCAGGAGAGTCCTGAACAGAAAGTAAAGTACCATTTTTCAGTAAGGTTCTACACAGAAAATAAAGTCCCATTTTTCAGGAGGGTCCTGAACATAAAGTAAAGTCTCATTTTTTAGGAGGGTCCTGAACAGAAAGTAAAATTCCATTTTTCAGGAGGGTCTTGAACACAAAGTAAAATACCAATTTTCAGGAGGGTCCTGAACAGAAAGTAAAATTCTATTTTTCAGGAGGGTCTTGAACCGAAAGCAAAATTCCATTATTCAAGAGGGTCCTGAAAAGAAAGCAAAATCCCATTTTTCTGGAGAGTCCTGAACAGAAAGTAAAGTACGATTTTTCAGGAGAGTCCTGAACAGAAAGTAAAGTACCATTTTTCAAGAGGGTCCTAAATAGTAAGTAAAATCTCATTTTTTCAGAGGGTCCTGAACAAAAAGTAAAATCCCATTTTTAGGAGGGTCCTGAATAGTAGGTAAAATCCCATTTTTCAGGAGGGTCCTGAACAGAATGTAAATTCCCATTTTTTAGGAGGGTCCTGAATAGAAGGTAAAATCCCATTTTTCAGGAGGGTCCTGAATAGAAGGTATAATCCCATTTTTCAGGAGGGTCCTGAACAGAAAGTAAAATTCTATTTTTCGGCAGGGTCCTGAGCAAAAAGTAAAATCCCATTTTCATGGAGGGTCCTGAACAGAAAGTAAAATTCCATTATTCAGAAGGGTCCTGAACAGAAAGTAAAATCCCATTTTTAGGAGGGTCCTTAATAGAAGGTAAAATCTCATTTTTCTGGAGGGTCCTAGACAGAAAGTAAAATCATATTTTTCAAAAGGGTCCTGAACAGAAATTAAAATACCATTTGTCAGGAGGGTTCTGAACAGAAAGCAAAATCCCATTTTTTTGGAGGGTCCTGAACAGAAAGTAAAATCCCATTATTCAGGAGGGTCCTAAATAGTTGGTAACATCCCATTTTTCTGGGGGTCCTGAACAAAAGGTAAATTCCCATTTTTCAGGAGGGTCCTGAACAGAAGGTAAAATCTCATTTTCCAGGAGGGTCCTGAACAAAAGGTATAATCCCATTTTTCAGGAGGGTCCTGAACAGAAAGTAAAATCCTATTTTTCGGGAGGGTCTTGAGCAAAAAGTAAAATCCTATTTTCTAGGAGGCTCATGAATAGAAAGTAAAATCCCATTATTCAGGAGGGTCTTGAACAGAAGGTAAAATCCCATTTTTAGGAGGGTCCTTAACAGAAGGTAAAATCTCATTTTTCAGGGGGGTGCTGAATAGACAGTAAATTCCCATTTTACAGGAGGGTCCTAAATAGAAAGTAAAATCTTATTTTTTAGAAGGGTCCTGAACCGAAAGTAAAATCCCATTTTTCAGGAGGGTCCTGAATAAAGGGTAAAGTCTTATTTCTCAGGAGGGTCCTGAACAAAAGGTAAAATCCCATTTTTCAGGAGGGTCCTAAATAGAAGGTAAAATCCCATTTTTCAGAAGGGTCCTGAACAGAAGGTAAAATCTCATTTTTCCAGGAGGGTCCTGAACAGACAGTAAATTCCCAATTTACAGGAGGGTCCTGAACAGAAAGTAAAATCTTATATTTCAGGAGGGTCCTGAACAGAAAGTAAAATTCCATTTTCTTGTAGGGTCCTGAATAGAAGGTAAAATCCCATGGATGTGCTTTTCCAATGGTAACTGAATCAAGTGAAACGAATTTGCCCCTGTTTCAACAAAGAAAATTTGTAAATTAAAAACTTAGTGGTGGTTTGCAGCACTTAGCTTCCCAGGCATCTGCTCTAGCAGTTGTTCCTTTCATCTTTGTTTCAGATCGATGACACCTTCCCCTATCTTGTCGCGTCATTGACCCAAAATCTCAAATTATTAAGAGTGACATTGAAATAAACACAGTGTCTCTTCTTTACCATGCTTTTTAGGTTATCTCTTTAAATATTGGTATTTTCATGAGTTCCCAGATTTGCTTGCATCCCTTTTTGGCTCACAATCATGTCTTTTTCATGTGCTGACTTTTGTCTTGCATTGTGCAATTGAAAAAGCTGGTAGCCAATTTTTAAATTTTTTCTCACATGTTTTGACATGCACTTGATTCAAAGACAAGAGAAAAATGACAATAATTTTTTTTATTTGGATAACGGACTCAAGAGAATAAGAATATAACTAAACAAAAGAAAGAAACAATAATGAGTGTCCCCTTTCAGAAAAATGAAAGAAAATTTTATCTGAAAATAACAGTCAACTCTAATAATTTTGACATGCATATCGGATCAAACTGCCTAATCTTTCTATCCAAAACTTTCTACCAATTATTGTTGAGTTAACTGTCTTTAAATTGAGTTGCTTCTTTAGGTCAAATGCATTCAACACCTCATTCGGCTAGTGGCACCTTGAAGGGTTTTCGCCAACAAGCCTCTCTTATTTTCCTCTCAGCTCACCATCCCCTTATGATTTTCATGAGGGTTTTTCACCAATAAGACTCTCATTTTTTTCTCTCTCAACTTACCATCGCCTTATGGTGACCGTGAGGGTTTTCACCGATAAGACTCTCTCATTGTTATCTCTCTCAGCTTACCATCGTATTACGGTGCTTGTGAGGGTTTTCACCGATAAGACTCTCATTTTCATTTCTCTCCTGATTCCTTATGTTGAGGAAGATAAGTAGTTCCCAAAATATGTCATCACATCCATTGCATTCTTAGCCTTAGCATTTTCAAAGATTTATCTGAAGGTATTTCTTTGATTGTAACTTGGCTTTTGGATAGGGTTAGAAAGAAAAGATGGCATAGGGCCTAAACGACACTTGAAGTGGGGTGGGACTTACAACTTTCGAAATCGACTCAAACAATGAGGATTAACTCACGCCTAGTTTCTTTTGACTGGGCAATTCTAAATTATTTATTTGGTTGAACCGAGCCCAGAGTAGGGAAGCCTACGTATCTCCCCCTGAAAAGAAGAGAATCAGGTCATGCGTAGTTCTGGCTGCTTGTTTTGCATGATTTAGAATTTTGATTCTTTTTCTTTTATTGACACTATTTTCTCTTTGGATTTTTCTAAAACTATTTATCTTGAAATTTTTTTTTGGACATATTTTCTTTTTCTTCTCTCTTTTTTTTTGAACTTTTTCTGACTCTATTGTTTTGCTCGACACTTTTCTTTTGAGCTTTGCTGACTCTATCTTGACTCCAAAAGAGGGGTATGAAATAAAATAGGACTAAAGCTCAAATTGGGTAAACAAAGGATGACACGATGTATGGATAGCTGAATGAAATGCCTTCATCATATCAATCTACAAAAATGCAAGTACATATCATGCAATATGAAAGTGAGAGATGATGATCATTTGTGACATTTTTTAAGCATTAACTTTAACTGAGTCTGTGCATTACTACTCTTGCACTTTTTTCAACATATCACTCCACTTTTGTTGTACATTCCTCACATCGAATGACTCATGCTTTCATGGAGCTGATTTTTTTTCTATTCACGTAACCACTATTTGTCCTAATCGAGCCATGTCTTTCAATTGATGACCAAGTTATTCTTGTGATTCTCAAAATAATTGCCTTAATTTTTCAAGAAGGCTTGAACTTGTCCCCAAATGTCTCAGCACTCTACCTATTTTCTCAGATGCTCTCTTTTTCTAACTTTAACCCTCTGATTAAATGTTCATGCTTAAACTGGATTTTAAGATACGACTGAAAATTCCGTTAGCATGTCATATCACTAGAGTCAACATAAAATGTAATGTGGAAAGAAAACAAACAAAAGATATTTAAAACACAAAAGAGAAAGGTACACTTTATTTAATTAAAATAAAAGATAGAAGGGTTTGAACATAACGATAAATGGACAAAATAAGATAGATCCTGAACTATAACCCTAAAATAATTTAGATAACAGAAAATAAAACAAAACAAACTACCAGACCTCTTCCCAGTAGGGAAAGGGGTGACTTCTCAATTGCTCAGCCTGACATCTTACCCACTGGTTTGTATATCAGCATGACTAGAGTTATCCTCACTGTCAATGTTCTGCACATAATCAATTTGTCTTGAATCATCTTTTCAATTTCTCTTTTCAAAGCACGACAATCTTCAATATTGTGACCCTGAACATCAGAATGATATGAACATCGTACATTAGGATCAAAACTTCTTGAATGTGGTTCAGGAGTATACCCAAGGATAGGAGTGATCATGCCTCACTGTGCCAATCTCTGAAATAAACTGGCATATGACTCTTCAATTGGTGTGACCCTATCCCTCAATTTCTGCCTTATTTCATTGTTTAACTTGGATCGAACATCAGGCCTAGAAGGGCTTTGGTATGTTTGGGGAATCGAATGATGACTTTGAGGAGTTGGTGCGCGCCATTGTGGGTAAGGAGGGAATTGAACATATGGTTGTGTGCAATATACTAGATATGGAGGTGGGGAAACAGGGTATAATGGATTTTGGGAGTGATTATGGAGAGCTTGGGTATGAACTTGGGCTTGAGACTGATGGTAACGATGACGTCGTCTTCTTGGATTTTCCCGTTCTCCAACTACAATAGCAGTGCCATCTTTCTCATTCTTCTTCCCTCCAGGTTCCCTTAATTGATTGCAATATTGTCCCAAATGTTTCACGAATTCCTCATGCCCATCTTGCTTCTCAAATTTTGATATCTCAAAGATTTGAGGAAGGGTAGCGCTTAATGGCATGCCCTAGTCTTTGTATGAAACATCTTCTTTACCTATGGGTCTAAGAGAATTTTTCATAGCATTTTCTACACTCTTCATTTTTCCAACCATTTTCTCTAACTCTTCTAGCCCACTGGACTTCTTGTGAAGAAATTTTGGTGGTCCAGTTAACTTAAAAGCAGGCTCAGGAGTATAACAATGATCACCAAGAGTATTGAATATATGTTTACTAGCAGCATGGGGACGCAGAACCATTGGGCGAGCCAGTGTGGAAGTCCTAGTAGAGAATTGAGCAACAAGATCACAGACGACATGTGGTATTGTGAATGAAGCAGGCTTATGCTGAGGAGCTAGAGGGAAAGTGGTGGAAGTATTGAGATGCTTTTGGCTTAGAATGAATTCTGAGTCATGTTGCAGTGCATCAACAACAGTAGGAAACTGACTTTGAGATTTTGGTGGAAAACTCGAGGAATTTGTAGGATCAATAAAGGAAAATAGAGGAGGAGGCAACCGATTGGCCCAAGCTCGATGCATTTCTCTCATTTGTTGTCTTAGCCTCCTAATCTGTTGCTTCAAACTCTCATTTTCCTGATTCTTTGTTTGATCCATGATGTCATTCTCTATATCTTTGTTGGACACAACTAACCCTTTGCATTTGGTGTGAGGTGAAGGATCAACTCGAATGCCACAAACCAACCACCTTAACCTAACTCAACAAAAAATAACAAATGTGTTAGAGTTCAACATTTTTTCAAAACCTCTTTTCCCCTATTTTTTTTTAAAAGATCACCGAACCTGAGAAGGGCGCCTATGTATCTCACTCCTGAGAGAGGACAATCAGGTGTGTGTAGTTCGTGAA
>NW_025888686.1:0-1231 GCF_002878395.1 Capsicum annuum | reverse complement strand
ACTAGCAGTGTGGCCACAACTAGATGTATTTGAGCTGCATTCATAATATCTTTCACTTTTGTTTCATGTTCATCAGAAGTCATCTTTGTTTCAGCATCATTAGAAGTCATCCTCCTACGACGTATGAATGGATGACCACAACTACCTACTTCTTCCTCCCATCAGAGCTATCTAACCTCTGTTGTCTTGCTAGCTCAGAGTTCATTTACCCTTCATGCAAAACCATTATATAGAACAAGATAATGAATCACTTAAGTAGAAATCTAAGTGTCACTATTTGCCTTTGACAAAAAGAAAGGTATTTGTTATTTGCCTTGACTGGAAGAAAGAGATAACTTCTTGGTTGGGTTTTATGCTTTATAATTTCATTTCATGAATCATATATTACCCCAAACTGTAATATAATTCCCTCTGTTTCACACTTAGCACAAAGTACTAAATATATTTTTCCAGCTACCAACAATGGCATCTTTTTGCCATCTTCATATTTGATGATGTCCCTGCATAATTAATTACTTTAACACTATGCCTTTACTAAATTCCAAGCTACTGTCAATTAATCAATCATGTTATAGGGCTATCAATATCACCAGCTGTGAAGGTCACTATCATGAATAGATAGTTGCCACTACTATTTGAGCTGCTTTCATAATATCTTTTACTGTTCTTTCATCTCACGGAAAGCGTTGGAGTAATTGGTAAAGTTGTTGTCCCGTGTTCAGGAGGTCACGTATAATTAATCAATAAATATGCAATGAACTTGAAGGTCGTTTGCTTTCTCGAGATGAAACAGCAACACACTCAGTATATTCCCACCAAATGAGGTCTTAGGAGGGTAAATATACGCCATCCACATCACTATCTCAGAGCTGAGATAAAGAGGTTTTCGATAGCCCCGACTCAAGAACTTTCGTGAAACATTATATAGAAATTAAAAGCTGACTTGGTCTTTACTTAGTACTATATATATCAGGCTAATTCATTTCACATGTTGCATGTGGTCCAACTTGCCATCTTTTATGTCAATTGTATTATTATTACATTATTACAATGTTTTTTTAGAGTGGGATCAATAACCCCACACCAACCCATTTTGTCAAAGGCAAGGTTGACACAATTTAGTAATTTTGATTCGAATTTAATTTGTATTTGTTTTTAAAATATATATTTACAAATGATTAGTTTGGAATCCATTAACACCACCCGAACCATCCTGACAAAAAATTATGTT
>NW_025888685.1:2190-3179 GCF_002878395.1 Capsicum annuum | reverse complement strand
ATAACATATTGAATTGTTTGAAATTTTTGAGTTGGGCATGAAAAAGACATGTAATGCGATTTTGGAAACATAATTCTGTGGTAATTTGATGAATGTTGCACTATTTTGACAATGTCTGGTTTGCGTCTGTATGTTATTTTTTAAATTGCTTTCTTATGAGTTACTTGAGCTGAAACTGTATCAGGAACAACCTCTCTACCTCCCAGGCACCACTTGGTGGGATTACACATTGTAATGATTTCTTTATTATTTGATATATCTGATTTGCGTCTGTATATTATTTTTTAAAGGGAAAAGGCTCAAATATGTCAGAACTATTAGAAATGACTCATTTATGTCATTCGTTAAAAGTTGGGATCATTCATGCCATCACCGTTACAAAACTGGCTCCTCCATGCCATTACTTTTAACCGTCGGTTTTTAGAAAACAACTTTGCCACGTGGCAGCATATTAGAGGTCCACGTCATTTTTATTTTTATCTTTTTAAAAAAAAAATATTTTTTTTATGCATTAAAAAGAATCCACCCAACTTTTTGATCCATTAAAAATTAGTTTGATCTATACTTTTAAAATTTGAGATTATTTATATATTGCCCCATATCAATAGTTTTTTTTTCCTTTTCTTGCTTTCACGTGTGACTCTGTTCACAATACGGATCAATAATATGATCATCTCCCTTTGAACTAAGTTTTACTTGATTAATTACTGTTAATGAGTTAATTTTGAGATTATTTGTGTATCGCCTCATATCATCCGAGTATTTATAGTTACCAAGCTCATCGACTTTTTTTTTTGGTTGTATGCGGCTTAAAATTGTGGTCAAATATAGTAAATTGATCCATAGACAAGCAAAGGCAATAAGACAATACGTCTCATGCCGTCACTTTATCATCCTCATACCCATCCTGCAAAAATTTCAGTACAGTGGCGTTGATATCAATTATTGTGCTAATTAATTACCATAAAATACTTTTAATATTGTATGAT
>NW_025888685.1:461-2090 GCF_002878395.1 Capsicum annuum | reverse complement strand
AATATGTCGTTTAATGTTTTGACACAATCATATATTAAGATAATTATTTGACAATCAACATTAATCATTGGAGGTAGAATATTTGTCTAAATTACAATTATGTTTTTCTTAAATTATAATTTGATTTAATGATATAGTTACATAAAAATTGGTGAGATGTCATAGTTTTATATCCTTATATAATTAATTTTAAGTGGTCCAATCCTAATTAGAAATTGAATAAAAACAATATATAAGCCATGCAAGTTACAACTCATAAGTATTATGTATGTATAGTCTTTATCATTTCATTAGATACTTAATTCAATGAATTGATTAATTCCAAAATTTTATTGTTATTTTCTCTTTAATGAAATAAAATATATAAGAAGAAAGAATAAAATGAAGATGACATGGAATTTGTATAATATAGTCTAAGGCCAGTTGACATATATAAAAACAGAAGTAAATCCAATATATTTTTGATAAGTTAGATTACATGGGAGTATATATTTGTGTGGAAGTATAAAATAAATTAATGTATATTTTATATATACTAGAGAAGCATGACCCGTGTTACCATGGGTCCAACATAAAGATATTTATTTATCTTTTTAATCTTGATATATTTAAATAAAATATTTTAATAAAAGGATTGCATATGTTTTCTAGGATTCATCCGAAATCTAGCATGAATTCAACATATGTTATTTTAATATGTATGTAGATAATTTAAGTTGTTAACTATTGTAATTTATAATATTTTTATGTATTTTTCAAATTAATATACGTTATTTTTATTGTCCAAATTTTTGTGGCATTGATAGTCAATTATATTTTAAAAATAATTTAAGTTTTTAATTATTGTGATTTATAATACTTTTCTTCTATTCCAATTTTAGTGACACTAATATAATTTCATTTCAAGAGCCGACCAAATATTTTATATCTTTTAAATTTTTTAAGTTGTTGATTATTGTGATTTCTAGTATTTTTCATGTAATTTTTTTTTGAAATATATAACATATTAATTTTTTTTAGATATTTTAAGTTGTTAATAATTGTAATTTATAATACTTTTTGTGTTAATTTTTGAATAATATATGATACTCTCCTTGTTCAGAGTTTTGTGTCGTCAATAGTCAATTATATTTTTTAAATAATTTAAATTTTTTATCATTATGATTTATAATATTTTTTTCTATCTCAACTTATATGGTACAATGATTAAATGACCATAATAATTAATTAGAGGTGATATAGTAAAATCACGCCTGAAGCAGCTGAAGCAGAAATCAGTCAATTTTTTTTAAAAAAATTGTTAATTATTGTTATTTACAGTACTTTTTATTTCATTTTCAAATAATATATGTTGCTTTATATCTTCTTCTGTCCCGTTCAATTTATGTGGCACTAATCTAATTTTGATAGTAAATCAAATATTTTATGTTGACATATCATTTTGTTATTCTTATTTTTCTAATACATAAATGACTTATAATAAGGAGTGATATAGTAAAATCATCATTCGAAAGACGAAAATTTAATTTAAAACATTAAGAGTTAATTTCACATTTTATGTCTATTTTATTTTTCATTAAATATTATTTATTTTCTTAATACCTAGATGACTCATAATAATTAATTAAG
>NW_025888685.1:0-361 GCF_002878395.1 Capsicum annuum | reverse complement strand
CTAATACATAAATGACTTATAATAAGGAGTGATATAGTAAAATCATCATTCGAAAGACGAAAATTTAATTTAAAACATTAAGAGTTAATTTCACATTTTATGTCTATTTTATTTTTCATTAAATATTATTTATTTTCTTAATACCTAGATGACTCATAATAATTAATTAAGAGTGAATGATTGTGTTATTACTATAAAAATTAATATAATTTTATCATATCCAATAGTAATCATCTATAATTCACCAAAATAGTATATTAATTAAATACGAGATGCTATATTTGCATATGCAAAATATGATGTTATTAAACATTATTGGATAGTGCATTATATTGATCTTTCACAATAATAAAATTTTACT
>NW_025888684.1:0-5376 GCF_002878395.1 Capsicum annuum | reverse complement strand
TTGGTCCGAACGCTAATTGAAAAGCTAGTAAACTCCTACTAGATTGTAAATTAGTATGTCTCCGTTTGTTCGTGTTAATGTTCATTGAGTGATTTTCTCTTTCGTGAATTCGTTGTATCTTGTTAGTTCCAGTCCGTAAACAAAATTTTCATTGAGTCAACTCAAATAAAAATCTATTCCGGGAAAGAGTAGACTCGACCCTCAATCACTTGAGAAGTACAAGCCGGCTTTCAACACTTGTGAAACCAAGTGTGAGGTAAAATCGAGAGTGAGAATATGGTGAGGCATTTTTGATCTAACAAGTTTGTTTGTTTTCTTTGTTTGTTGTGTCTTTTTGTTAGGTACAATGGATGCCCATAATTTCAATGCCACATGTGATCATATCAATGAAAATATTGAAGATATGAAATGGCACATTGAAATTATACGCCAATTGCTACCCAAACTCTACCCACAAAATCCAATTGTCCAAGCACCTTGCGTTGAGAGCTTCCCGGAGGAAGTTGCTTCCCAACTTGTGAGTAAAACTTTCCCACCACTTGAGGATATGTGTGATGTGATTAATAAATCTTAAGTGAGTGAAGGATTTAAAGATGTTGGCCAAGGAAAAAGGAGTGAACCTATGAGCCTATGTTGTTGTAAAGATGCTAATGTTCATAGGGTTAATCATGTGCTTGACATATCTTTGAAACTTGATAATGATTCCTTAGAGAATGAAAGTTCCAAATCTATCCGCGGGTTAGATAATTCACTCTTTAGGCACAATGTCTTGTTTGAAGATAGTTTATTTACTCCTAATGAACCTAGTGGTGCAAGTGATGTTGATGGCATGGCTTGTCTTGGAAGTTATAGCCTATATGCTAACCCACTATGGTGTGACAACATTCCTCCTCAAGATGTAAATCTCTTCTTAGAAGATGAGAATACTCTTAAGGGTAGGGAATGTGTAGTCTTGAAAAGGAATAGTCAATCGGGTGAAGATGACCATGATTTGCTTGATTACTTGGGAAACCCGAAATGTGATTGTTCTTGTAAAATTTTTTTAGTGAATGATTACTTTGCTGCCCATGGTGATTTATATCTATGTGGGGGTTATTCTCTTGAAATAAAAGGTGGTGCATGCTTAGAAATTCGATCTACTTCTTCTTTATGTGTTCCCTATGTTGAGCATACTAGTGGTGATGGACTTGAAGCTAGTGGGTACATGCATAAGGACACCATAGCTGAAGTTAGCTTGTGTGACACCTTTCTCTACCCTCTTTGTGCTCGTGATATTTCCACTAATGATCTAGAGGGTATGCCTAATTTTGAGGATGACACTTTAGGGGAAAGTGAGAGTGGCCGAAACCCATGTCCATGGCTACTTCTCCCATTTGATCCCGGTACCATCTTAGGGTATGATAGGAGTTGTCTCGACCCATGGTAATTATTTATTAATGTTCGTCAGAGCCACTTTCTTTGTGACATTTGTACTAAGTTTTTTATGTTCAACACAAAGGATCCATGGATGTACTTCAAGTTTGTTTCACCTCGGCATGGCATATTGATATGTGTATTTTGCTAACCCTAACCCTTATGTTATGAGGATGTGTGCTTGTTTGTCTTCTCTTGATTTTGGAAGGCATGGATTCGAGGTCGAATCCTTTTTCAAGAAGGGGAGGATGATATGGGTACGACTATGAGGATGCATGTTTATGAGATGTATTGAGCCCGAGACTTGGAGTGTGAAAGTGAAGTGCAAATGAGGACTTAAAAAGGGTCCAAAACAGTCCATATAATGCTCTCCAAGGGCACCCACTTGAAGACTTGAGACTAAGGGGTCATTATGGACATTTTACACTATTTTTGTAATATCTATAAATAGAACCTTTTAGGGTTTCATTCAGGAGTTTTGGCTGAAGATTGAAAGTTGTAACATTGAAACACTCTCTCTTGTGAGAATGGTCCCCATGGCCGAAACTTGTAACTAGGGAAATCAACTTGAGTTTGGAATCACTCGTGTTGGATTCAAGCTTGGAAACGTTGGATGCTTGGGAGATCGAGGTCACTCTTGTGCCAACGTAAGAGTTAGGTATTTGTTGTGTATGATGTTAAAGGTCCAAGAGTGGAATAGGCTTTTGGGTTGTTAAGATTATACCTTCAATTTGTCTAACTATCTATCCTTTTGTTTCTTTGTAATCGTGTAGTAGTGTGGATGTTGTAACCGTGTGTTTGTGTTGTTAATATGCAATCCGAAATTTGTCTATTGTTCACATTTTTCTTGTTGTGTTGCTACTGTTTTGGTGTCAAAAAATCCTCTTTATCTTGTTATTGCGTTGTTGATAGCGAATCCGAGAGTGGTCTTCAAAAAGGTCCTCAAATATTAGTGTACTGTTTTGGAGTTGTTTCGTGTTCTCTTGTTTTTCCCGTATCAATATTGAAGAGTCTTTTTTCAACTAGAATTTTTTTTTTGAAGTTTACACAAATGTGGTAAAATTCAAATAAGGTAGAAGTTTCAATGAAAATCACAAATTTGATGTAAAACACAATTTTCAAATGAGAAAGTTACAAATGACTTTTCTTCTAAGCCCTGTTTCTTTCAAATGAACTTCATGATTTTGAAAAAGAAAAAACAAAAATTTAACTTCACATCTCATTTTACTCAAAATAAAACATCCTATAGATATCCCAATTGAATCAACTTAATAAAATAAAAACCAAAATATTTATCGACGAACAATAGCCAATGATGAGTCCAATATGCTTGGTAAAAACTTGAGCAATTTTTCCCCTCCTTATGTATTATGTATTAGATGCTTAGACCCTATCTTAGCTAGAACATTTGCTCACTGGATTCCTCGACTTCTTCAATAGGTACATGCAGGAATCAATCATATTTTTATAAAAGGGTTGATGACATCCCAATTGTTAAATTACCTCAACGGAGTCAAATTAGATTTTGATAGGCAATAGTTGTGAATATGCCAGTTGAAGCAGGGGGGTGCGGATATAGGCGGATAACTAACTTATGAAATAGATTTATTATGTATCTAATGAATCTATTTTTCTTTGTGCGTAGATATTTCTTAAATTTTGTTTCAATATCTTTTAATGATTTATTCTTTTCGTAAGATGTATTCATTAATTTGTTTGGTTTATTATTTTATCCTGTAGTAATTGCAGAGTTACAAATTTCTGTATAATAATTTATCCTAACTGTACTGTAATGTATATCTAATTCTAGATTTTCTATGTTATTTATTATCTTGTGTTGTTCTTCTCGTAGTGAGTTTTTTAAATTATATAAACTATCACATGTACTTTTTCCTAAATTTTCTAAGGTTTCTTCTATCCATATTGATTTTTCTTTTAGATTTTCCATTATTTTTCTAATTCGGTTTCTATAATTAATTTCTTTATTTAGATTATCTTGATTTTCTCTAGTTTTTCTAATATATTCTAACATTCCTTAAACTGAATAATATCCTTCTGGGTAAATTTCTTGGTATAACCGTTCTATCCAATTTATGGTTTCAATTTCATAGTCTATTACTTTTTCTAATATTATTTTCTTAATGTCTATAATTTCTATATCTTTAAGTATATATAATATTAAAACTTTAAGATAATCTAGATGATCTATCTTTTAAAATTGATTTTATTATAATATTTTGTAGTTGTTTGTTTTAGTCTTAGTAGTTCTTGCATATTTTTATTAAGAAATTCTATATATTTTATATCTTTATTTTTCATGTATTTGTCTATATTTATTTTCATCTGTTTTTCTAGTAACTGTATGTTTCTCATATCTTTTTCTAAAAATTTTATGTAATTTATCATGGTAAGTATTTGTAAGAGTAGTTAGGTAGGTATGATATATAATTTACTCTAGTTATGTAATATTTACCAAATGCTTTTTCTAATATGATTTTTCTTATATGTACTACTTTTATATCTTTAAGTGCATACAAAATAAGTATTTTAAATTTATCTACAATCACATCAGATAAATAATTATTCATTTTCATAAAATTGCTTTTTTCAAAATATTCCCTTCAACCATGTACATAACAAAATATGGTCATCTCAGATTACTATATACTAGATTATTCTTAAATAACATGTTCTTCAGTCACTATTAGCATGGTAATTTGGATACTTTTTCCCTTAAACAGCGCCTCTACTCTGGTTACTCCCCGCCACGGCTTCTTGCCTCATTGGTTTCACCTTTAGGATGACATAGTTCTTAGGGATTTTTCTCCGTTTCCACTTTGCTAATAAACTTTTTAACATATTATTCTTCGAATAATTCTACTATAAAGTAACTAATATGAATTTATTTTATCATATCATGATTGTTGAGAATTATGAATTTAGCTATTCATAATCATAAATAAATATACCTGTTCAGGTAGTTTTGATGTTTCTGAAGTTTGTTCCTCCATAGCTTTTTCCATTGAAGTATGTTTGTTTTTTAATTAACTGAGCAAAATATTTGTTGTGGACTGGAGAGAGTATTGCTTCAACATATGAAGGCTTGCCCTGCAATGCCTTCGGTTTCTTTCATTTATAGAATGAAAATCTTTACAAAGTCTTTACACGTTTAAAAAAAATCCTACTATGTGCCATAGCCTTTAAAATAAGTCAAAAAGGCTAGGAGGCTAAAAAGTTAATGCTTTAACCTTTAAAAAAGTCAAAAAGGCTAGGCGGCTAAAAAGAAAAGTCTATACAATAATTCTAATAATTTTACGTAAAGGCTAAAAAGAAAAGTTTATACAATGATTCTAACAATCCTAACAATTTTACGTAAATAATTTAATATCTTGTCTTCTTCCATTGGTCTCTTCTCGTTGTCGTATCTTTTGCTTTTCCATTGCTTCTTATCTTATCTTTCCAGCTGGCATGCTCATCTTCTTGATTTTTATTCTAGGTGTACTTCTGGAATAATATTATCTTCTCCATTACATCTTGAATATTGATGGCCTGAATATTTGTGTCCAATTATCTTACAATATCTTGTCAATAATTCATCTGAAATAAATCGTTTTCTAATTGCTCTTGCAGTAGATTGTTTTTCTGGGTTAAGTAATGTCATTATCCATTGCCTAACATCTTCCATATCTGCTTGTCGTAGCTCTTTTGAATTTGAATAAATCATTTGATGGTCTCTCGAATAATAGCTCCATATTGGGTTTCCATTAGTATAATTATTTGCTAATTCTTGGATAATCGTAGCTAGTCCGATGAGTCATTTATTTGCATAGAAATCGGGTATCTCAATTCTGGGTATCTCCAGTTGCTGTGTAATATCTTCTGGTATGATCATATCTCTGTTTAGTCCTATTTTTACAACTTGTATAACTGATTTTATTTCGTCGTATAACATCTCTGCTGGTG
>NW_025888683.1:0-18418 GCF_002878395.1 Capsicum annuum | reverse complement strand
TATCTAGATGTTGGCTCCGCACGGCCTTGTGAAGTGCTGTATCTCCACTAGCATCTGTCATCCTCGTGAGCTTCTCCTTAGTATTATGATCTCCTATACATGCAAGTAGCACACATACTACTTCAGTGTGCCCTTCATTAGCTGCTATGTGAAGAGCAGTTTCATTTTTCTTGTTTTGACAGCATAACAATGTTGGAGTAATCTTAAGGACTTCTCCCACGAAATGGGAGTGGCCATAGAGGGCTGCGACATGGAGGACCGTGTTGCCCTTTGGAGTGACTTGGTAGCCATTTTCTTCATCCCTTTTCAGATGATCAGCAAGAAGAAAATTGTCATCTACTATATTGCCTCTCATCGCAGCATTATACAAGGTCGAATCCATTCCTTTTGATTTTATGGTTTGCCCAAAATCCTGTGAGTCCTTTGCTTTCTCTGGGTGAAACATTATTATATAGGAAACTAATTAGATTCTTGATGAATCTCAAAGAAGAAAGGTATCTGATGTTTGCCTTGATCACAAGAAAGGGATTTTGATGTTTTTGTACTTTGCTTTTTAATTGTTTTCTTTCATGTCAAAACTGAAAGAATATCGACATGAACATAAAAAATTTTAAGAACTTATTAAACCTCCTAAGAAAAAAATAATACTTGAATCTCTTAAGATTCACTTCATCTTATGATTCTTTTCACATAAAACAAACAATTACTCATTGGACACAAGTCTAGTAATTTAGGTTGAGAGCTTTCCTCACAGGAAATCCCTCACCGGAACAACAAAAATCTGATAGCCAACTCAAATGTGCTATAGACGAAACTAACCAAATTTTCGGCGCTCATTGCCTCCTATTTCCCCATTAGAGTGGTGGACATTGCTCCTTTTCCCTTTGCTCAATATATGCTCCTCAGGGATCTACAAACTCCAAACTGAAAATCAGCTGCAAATTTCCAACAAATTGAAGTTGAATTCAAGAATAGAGAAGATGGGTCGATAGAAGGATACCGAGGAAATTGCTCTGTAAAGGGCTTTTGCCATCGTTACACTTAGACACAGCATATTCCTCTGCAGGAGTCCCCTACCTGACTCTTTCCGCAGGGTTCTCAGATTAGCTATACTGGAACTAAACAACCCATCCAAAATGGGATGGCACTGAAAATAGAAAAGATTCTTAAGAGCAGTGTAAAGAAACATAGTGGAATTAAAATTCCAATCGTATCGGAGCAGCGTCAACATTGCCACCATGTCGTTGAGACAAAAAATTGGCCAAGAAATCACTGTTTATTGGAAGCTTTTCGGAGAGGCAATGGCATATTTGATTTGAGAGTAGAAAACTCTGATCGCACGTTTTGTAGATTATTCTAAAGTAAGGCATCTTTAATAATTAAAATTAAAAAACATGACAATATTATACAATGAATCCATATTAATTTTGAAACAAGATGTTGATGACACATCTGTCACTCCAGAACATTATACAAACATGAAGAACTGCAAGCCACTGAACATGTCAAGGTTGTAACATAGACGCGACTCTCTAAATAAGTTTTGTAGGAAGTTTCAGATCTCAAGGACCAATAACAATCAGTAGCATTCATGATGTCTGTCACTCTACTCATGTTATTCCTCTACGTCCTGCTTCCAAGAACACAAGTAACCCACAAGAACATAATGAAAGAGATGTAGCCGATGACACACAGCTATGGCTAGACCAACTGAATGTGCTAAAGTAGCATACATACCAGTTACAAATGCAATTACAACTGCTGACATGGATACAAGTTGCAAAAAAGTTGCGATCCTATAAAGCCGCATCACAACTGTCAACTCTGTACAGATATTACACTTGCTCCGATCGTGAAGTAGGTGCATATTGCAACAGCTGAGGATGTAAAGGCGATGACATCTGTAACTACAAATGCACGAAACGTTGTTCTCCTCAATAAAATCGCCATCCCTTTATTAGGACTATCAGTATTGCTGTCAAAACCTCCTGGCAATGTGAAACCAACTGTGAAGGTGACAGTCATTATGGGAGTTGCCACAACTAAATGTATTTGAGCTGCCTCCATAATATTTTTGCGTGCTCTTTCATCTCTGTTAGCGTTATTCCAGGCTGGATCCATTCTCTTCTATTTAGGGGATTATTCAAAAATCAAATTGTATAAGATCTTGTGTACCTTCTGCTTTCTGTGAATGAAATGCTATATAGGAAAGTGTTGAAAGTTGCTTTAGCTGTTTTTTTCTTTTTTCTCCAACAGTTTTTTAAGTACAATCCTAGTTAAATTAGGAGTCCTATCTTTGGTAGGAAACTAATTAGTTATTTTAATTTTGGTAGAAATAGGTTGTTTCTTTATCCTATTTTTAGTTTTAATAGCAACTATTTAAGTTAATAATTTGATGATCAATACAGACGGTCTTTTAACAAGAAAATAAGTTGTCTCTCTGCATATTCTCTTCTTCAAACTCCATCTTTGTTTTAGCGGCTAGCTTTGAATTGAATTCCTGTTATTTCCCTTTAACGGTTTTAAACCAACAATTGGTATTGAAGATTTAATCTTAAGGGACCTATGAGTGTTTGCATCAATCTGATCTAGTGGATACCATGAACGGAGAAGCAAATTTTTCTTGGAGAAAGTTATCAAATCTGGGCAGTTAGAATGCGGATATATCTGCAAGCTTTGGATCTATGGGAAGCTGTTGAAGATGAATACGAGATTGCTCCCTTGCCGGACAATCCCACGGTGGTGCAGAATAAAACTCACAAGGAGAGGAATACTAGGAAATCAAAGGCAATGGCATGCTTATTTACTACAGTTTCATCTAATATACTTACTTGTATCATGTCTCTGCAATCAGCGAAAGAGGTATGGGATTATCTCAAAACTGAGTATGAAGGAGATGAAAGGATTCAAGGGATGCAAGTGATGAATCTGGTACGTGAGTTTGAGCTGCAAAGGATGAAAGAAAGTGAAATCATAAAGGAGTACACTGACAGACTTCTTAATTTAGCAAATCGCATCATATTGTTGGGTTCCACTTTCAATGATTCAAGGATCATTGAGAAAATCCTATTAACGGCACCTAAAATATTTGAGTCTACCATAATAACCTTAGAAAATACTAAGGACTTATCAAAGATCACACTTGCAAAGCTCTTTAAGTGCTTTTCAAGCTCAAGAGCAACGGCGTGTTATGAGACAAGGAGGAGCTGTCGAAGGTGCCTTACCAGCCAAGCATCACGATGATGGACATTCGAAGAAGGAGAAGAAGAAGAAGAAGAAGAAGAAGAAGAAGAAGAAGAAGAAGAAGAAGAAGAAGAAGAAGAAGTACCAAACAACTGATGAATAAAGTGCAGCGCACAACAACAAAAACAAAATAGGTGGTTTCAAAGGAAACTACCCTCCTTGTAAGCATTGTGGAAAGCTCGAACGTGCACCTTTCAAGTGTTGGGAGAGGCCTGATGCTAAGTGCACTAAGTGCAATCAGCTTGGGCATGAAGCGATCATCTGCAAGAACAAAACTTAGCAGCAAGATGCAGAGGCTTGAGTTGTTGATGAACAGGAAAAAGATCAACCCTTTGTCGCATCATGTTTTACAAGCAGTGTCTCAAGCGAGTCGTGGCTGATCGATAGTGGATGCACAAATCATATGACTTGCGATAAAGATCTTTTTAAAGATTTGAGGCTTACTAGAGTTACAAAAGATAGAACCGGCCATGGTGGTTATATTCCAGTAAAAGGAATGGGAACCACTACAATTGAAACACAATCGGGCACTAAAACAATTTTTGATATTCTTTATGTACCCGATTTGGACCAAAACTTGTTAAGTGTTGGTCAGTTATTAGAAAAATATTTCAAATTGTATTTCGAAGATAAACACTACTTGATCAAGGAAGCATCTGTACAAGACCTATTTAAAGTCAAAATGAGAGGTAGAAGTTTCTCATTAAATCTATTGGAAGAAGAGCGTGGATTTCACCAGTTGTGTGTGGAGACACCTCTGCTAAAAGAAGACATTCCACCTGATGATGAAGGTTGGCTTTTTCGTGGTTGCAATTTCGAAGTTAACTGCATTGACTTGCTTAATGATCTTCAAGGAACAGACTTTTCCGCCACTGACAGCTGGGAGAAAGTATATCCCAAGAAAGCTGCTAGTGTGTCCGGGGAAAAGCTAGATGATATTTCTGGACTTCCATCGAATGACTCGGAGAGTGGACTGCCTGACATACCTTGTCTAAATGAAGTTTCTGCTAAGCATTTTGGTGAAGAAATTTCTTCGCCTAAGCATGATTTGAAAGATAGAAATCCCATTATGGTGTTGTCGGGAAATAATTATGGTCTTGCTAGGGGAGGGGGATTATGCCCTCTTAATGGATTTCAGAATATGACTCATTTGGAATCTAATTCTGAGTGTAAGCTTTACTTGGAAAGCAATATTTAGTTCAGAGGAAATAGATGCCTGAAGCTGCTAATGCTGATAAATTATTAGAACTGGAACTTGAGAATATTTGTGATGAGCAGCGTGAGAATGCTACTCAGTCAGTTGAGTTGCCTTTGCCGAGCAATTCCTGGTTAGCCCAGGTTGAATCCTGCCAGATTCTTGGCAGCTATTTAGTGGGGGAGTCGGCTCTCACACAGTTTGGAGATCCTGGCTACAAAACATCAGTTGCATTGCAAGAAATCCAGAAGACAGCGGGTAGTTCATCAACCATGGAGAACCATTGTAGGAATGGTGAAGTAAAATTGTTTGGATAGATTCTCAGTAAACCATGCCCTCAGGCAAATCCCAGTTCCAATGCACATCGCAATGACGGTAGCAATCAGCAGTTGAAAATTGGTAGTGATTCCTTAGTGCAGGTCTAAAAACCGGCTATCAGACATGTTCACTAAGTCACTTCCAGTCAGCAAGTTCAAGCTTCTAAGGAATTGGTATTTGCATTTCATAAAGCAAGGAGGAGTGTTGAAAGTTGCATTAAGAATGCAGCTGTTTTTTTCTTTTTCCTCCAACAATTTTTTAAGTACAATCCTAGTTAAATTAGGAGTCCTATCTTTGGTAGGAAACTAATTAGTTATTTTAATTTTGGTAGAAATAGGTTATTTCTTTGTCCTATTTTTAATTGTAATAGCAAATATTTAAGTTGCTAATTTGATGATCAGACGGTCTTTTAGCAAGAAAATAATCTGTCTCTCTGCATATTCTCTTTTTCAAACTCCATCTCTGTTTTAGCGGCTAGCTTTGAATTGAATTCCTGTTATTTTCCTTTAACGGTTTTAAACCAACAAAAGAATTACTCTTGATCAAGTCTTTCCTTAATCTTTCTTTTAGTTGTTGACTTACATCTTGAAGCCAAGTAGTTCTATTATAATTACATTGACTTTGACAGAGTTTTATCAACCCCAACCACCCCATAATATAAGATCCGTTTTCTTACAATGTATTAACCATGAAATAAGAAAAATTAATTGTGACGAACAGGAGGTACAAAGAGAACTTGAAAAAAAAATAAAACCATAAAGAAGCTGAGAGCTTGCTCTATTAATTGATAAAAATCCATTGTACCAATCTAGTACCTTATATTATCATATAGGTCAGAACTTGTAGGTATGTTTGTGCATCTTAAAGAAGTCTTCACTGCATAATGCATTAGAGAATATCTTAAAATGGCTGGCTGGTACATGAACATGTAGAAATGCATGTAAATGTATCTTGCTGAAAAGTCTTCAATGAGTTAGTTGGTTTAAAATATCTTAAACTGCATTCCATACTGGTCCATGAACTTGTAGAAGTACATATTCTAATGAAGTCCTTGTTGAGTCCTAAGTTGCACGGACTCTTCACTTTCAATGCCTCACAAGTGTCGGATTCTCCAAAAATACATTGCTTTTGGTGAACCCACAAAAACATTTTTGAAGAGTCCGAGCAACATAGATTGAGTCTTTATATTAGAAAATCTTAAGATTCCAGGCTGGTTAATTTTATATTGTGTCGCCAGCTGACACCATTGACATCAAGTCATTAAAATGTCTCCCAAATATGAACTTGAGTCCTTTCATTCATTGGACAGAAATTATATATGAAATTAAGACTCTTGATGAACTTTTGGTTTTAGAAAATGCAAATGGGTGTGTCGGATCCTCCAAACGTAGTACATTTTTGGAGGATCCAACACTGGTGCGACTACATTGTTGGAGAGTCCAAGCAACATAGAACATAATATACAAGTTTCAGTCTCATCCAATGACATGGTAAGGGCATCTTAAATTATTTAGATGTTGGACATCCTACTAAGCCAAGTAGTATGATATTACATTGACTTTGAGAGCCTCAACATCAACTCCTGAGTAAATAATAGATCATCTCTTTTCTTACAATGTGGTTTATTAAAAATGGAAAAAGAAAATTAACCATGACGAAGTAGGAGGAACAATAGAAACAACAATTCTCTCTCATATTTTAGATAGACAACAGTAACAATATACCCAATGTAATCCCACAAAGTGGGGTCTGGGGAGGGTAAAGTGTACGGAGTCCATACCACTACCTCCGATAAAGTAGAGAGGTTGTTTCCAATAGACCCGACATTAGTTTTTCTTCCCAGCGACATTTTAGGCAGACAGAGAGAGTAGATGAAAAGGGTTGGGAACAATGAGATCTCAGGTTCTATTCCCAGCGAAGGCAAAAATGCTAGAGCAAAAAAGAAAGTACCCCGTGTGGTTTAGTCTCTTCGTCATGCAAGTCTACTAATTGATCAAGAAAACCTTAGAAAATTCTTTTTTGTTGTGTTGTTGTAGTAAAGTTTCGTTCTTGGTTCTGTCTTTCCTTTTATTCCTATTTCTTGCCCCTGCTTATCAATGAACGTTCATTACTTCATTATTATTTTCGCAAGTTTCATATGTTGCTAATTTGGGTTTGTAAGCTCTTCATCAGTTTCATAAACAATTGTTGTCATCCAAGTTGACACTCTTTTAATTCTGTTAAGTTTGACTAATATGTAGTTTCACAAAAGGATAATACCAAATACCTTTCTTCGGGATTCATCAAGAATCTAATTAAATTTGCTATAAGATGTTTCATTCAGCGTAAGACAAGTACTCACAAGATCATAATTTGTGAGATTTTAGACAAATCCCCAAATCCAAAAAAAGTAAACTAATAATCAGAGGCAGAGTTAGAGTTGAAGGTACCGGCTTCACCGAATTTAGTAATTTCAGTCTAAATTTGTATTTGTCATGAGAAATGTATTTTGATACACTACAAACTTGGAAAGTACCGAAATCAGTCAACAACAAACTATTTTAACAACACAACCCGAGAACAAATGGAAACAAGCCCCAAAACGTGAAGAACACAAGATTAACGAGTTGATAAAGATGTAACAGCACGAAAATAGTGGCTACACAAGATGAACAACAAGATAACAATAACAATAACCAACGGTTTCAACAACACAAGAAACAACAACAAAAGATTACATTAAACAAAGGGATAGAAAGATAGACTACATGAAGGCATAATCTTAAGAACCCAAGACCATATTCCACTCTTAGACCCTTAACACTATACACCACAATTCACCTATCTCTTACGTGGCACAAAAGGGACCTCGATCTCCCAAGCATCCAACGTTTCCAAGCTTGAATCCAACATGAGTGATCCCACACTCAAGTTGAAATCCCTAGTTACAATGTTCGGCCATAGGGGCCTTTCTCACATGAGAGAAATGTCTAAGTGTCTACAACTTTCAGTATTCATCAAAACTAACTAGTAAATGACTTAACATATTCTATTTATAGTAGGTTAAAAAAATAGTGTGAAATATCCAAAAGATCCCTTAGTCAAATGCTTCACTTTAGGCGCCCTTGGACTGTAGTTTGTGGACTGTTTTGGAACCTATTTAGGCCCTCCTTTGCACTTCACTTGCACACTCCAAGTCTCGGGTTCAATACATCTCACATATCTCCATCTCTGTAGTTATTCTTGTATCATCCTCCCCTTCTTGAAAAAGGATTCAACCTCGAATCTGCTCCTTGCAAAATCAAAGAAGGACAAACAAGCAAAATATCCTCATGACATGAGGGTTAGGATTAGCAAAATACACATATCACATGCCATGCCGAGGTGGGACAAACTTGAAGTATACCCACGAGTCTTTTGTGTTGAACATGAAAACCTTAGTATAAATGACACAAAGAAAGAGGTCATCATCAACAAAAAGAGATAAGGAAGAAACTTGCCTTCCTTCATTAGCACCCATAATCAAACATTGCTTGTCGTCTTGACCAAACATCAAGTGGGAAGTGTAGAAATTCCCACATTCCGAGAGGGTCCCTGGGTCAAATGGGAGAAGTAGCCAAGGATCTAAGCCGAGGCTAACCCTTCCTTTCCCTAGAATGTCACTCCCACAATCACACATGACATTTGCCTTTAAGAGAAGACTAACATTCAAGAATAGAGAGACACAACCTAAAAGTCCTACCTCAAAGAGACTTATGCCATCATTTTCAAGTTTCAACATTTCCATACACATGATCTCTATGAACAAAACTACTAGCAAGGCTTTTAACACACAAGATGTTCAAAGATTCACATGCACCATCATGATGAAATCTATAAACACCATCACTAACTTGAGATTTTTCAAGCACACCACACATATTCTCAAGTGGTGGAATACATTCATGAGTATGTTGATCTTCATTCACATCCTCACTAGTTATTGGAAACTCATATACCAATGTAGACTCACCTTGATTCGCACAAGGGTCAACTAGTGTGTGAATACCCTCGTTAATTGGTAATGGAGCCTTACGCAAGTTATAAGGGCTAGCACTAGATGGACACAAATTATTCTTGCGAGAAGAATCAATTTCATCATCTAAAGGATCAACTGGTGCTTGCGTACTTACAACAAGAGTTTGGTCCTCCCGCGACCTAACATCACCAAGAGTATTACAAAAGGACGACTCAAACACTTCTACTTTAGGTAAATCCATAACTACACCCTTTTGGCTATTACTAGCCACACCACAACAATCGACATTTATGGTAGTGTAGAAAGTAGTGCTTTTACCTTGGTGTGGGTTGGGGCAGCCCACCTCTTCCGGGAAGCTCTCATTGCAAGGTGTTTGGTCCTTAGGTTTTGGATTTATTGGGATGAGTGTCGATATCAATTGGCGTAGCCTTTCAACGTGCCATTTTATGTCTTTAATATTGCCATTGATGCGATCAAACGTGGCATCGAGATTATTGGCAGTCATGGTACCTAAAAGGAAAGAAAACAACAAACAACAAAACAAACAAACTTGTTAGCTCAAAAAAATGCCTCACCACACTCTCACTCTCAGTTTTTACCTCACACTTGGTTTCACAAATGTTAAAAGTCAGTTTGTACTTTGTGAGTGATTGAGGGTCGAGTCTACTCTGGTCCAGAATGGATTTTCGTTTGAGTTGACTCAAAAAAAATTTATTTACGGACTTGAACCAATAAGATACAACGAATTCACAAAAGAGAAAAGCACACAACAAATGTTTAACACGAATGAACGAACACAAAGACTAACTAAAAATCTAGTAGATAAGAACTAGTTTGCCAATTAGTATTGGAACCAATGAAATTGAAACTAAGGAACAACAAACGAAAACTACGAAATCTGAAATTTGAGCCAAAATTTGATGCGTGAACAGTAACTTGATGACGTGGCAGCCATGTATTGGTTGTAGTCTTTCTAACGAATTGTTATTCTCAAATATTCATGTCTTGGTCAAAAATTTAATTTGAATTGGTGGAATTTTGTTTTAGGAGCAAAAAATAAGTCTTAGAGCCTTTTTCAATTTTCAATTTTCAAGACTTGACTTTTTTTTGTACTTCTCCTTAAAACATGGATCCTTAAATCATGGAAAAGTGTTGGAAAGTGGCTGAGACTTGATTGATAGGCCTTGATTGGTTGTAGTGCCTTTCAAGACTATCAAATAATACACCTTTTTCCTTCAAATTTTTGGATTTAGGATTACTTTATCCTCAACCATATATGAAGGTAGTGATGAACATCAAGAACAAGAACAAGAACAACAACACCAAGAACTACAACAACAATCTTCAAGAACACCAACAATTTTCACACGGTCCACTCAATTCCACAACAACGTCTTCGAACTTCGGCCAAGACTACAATATCTTCAACAAAATTGTTCTTGGGCCACCAATTTTATAACATCACACGACCAAGCTAAGATCAACAACAATGTTCACATTGCAAGTCCAAACCGTGAACCACAACAACACCAACAACAATCGGCTAAGTTTATGCTCACAACAACAAGATCAACATTTCAAGCTCAACTTTTAGATTGACTCAAAAGTGTTAGAGATAAAGAAAACTAACACTAGAAACAACAAAACAAGTAAAAATCTCGGTCAAGACACAACAATAACACAATTTTGGCCAAGAACACAAACACAGATTGCACTTTTTCTGGAATTTTCAGTTTTTTCAACAATTTTTTTATTTTTTTATTTTTCAACTAACAAGCCCAAGATTGATCTTGTGGGAACAAGATCAAGCCATGCTCTGATACCAAATGATATAAGACTAAGTGTATATCCAGAGATTCAAGCCAACAGAAGAGCAACAAGATGAACAACAAGGTGCTAGTGAATCGAAATAGGCCACTCACAGCTTCACTAGATTTTAGATTTATTTTTTAGCAAGAAAAGAGATGAACACAAGAACAACAATGCTAGTGAATCGAAAGATCCCAGACGGATTCACTAGACTTCAAAGACTAACAACAATACAATGTTAACAAAAGAGATGGATAGATAGTTTGACATATAATATTCAAGAATCTAAGAACCCTAGCCAAATGTAAGGACCCTAAGATTAATGAATGTTAACACCAAATTCTTACGTTGACAAAAGAGGAACTTTACCTCCCTAATCACTAACGTATCAAGCCAACGATGCAACACAAGTGATATCCACACTTACGCAGCCCTAGTTACGGATTGGTGGCTTTTCCAAGCCCTACAACTAAGGGGTGTTACACTCCTCACACTAGAGAGAGAGTTTGTCTTCCATCTATAAACAACTAAAGAGAAAAGACCTAATAAGGAACTATATATAGTCTAGCTTATTACATGGCAAAATGACCAAGACACCCTTAACGACAAAGGGTGGCCTTGGTGTGTTGGAAGTCAAGAAGAAATGGCCAAACACCTTTAATGAGGTGTGACCTTGATGTGTTGAGGACTTCTCACATTGAGTCCTAACACTCCAAAGGTGCCTTCTTCAAGCTCCAAGAACCGTGAGTCCTCAAGTCCTTAGTGCTCCAAGCAACCTTCCACACTCGGCATTGCTCCATCAAGTGCCCATCACGGTCTCTACATGCATGCTCTCGTGTCCTCGAGGCAATCAAGAATTGAACCTTTATGTGTTGGTCTCCAAGGACATCATCAAAAACTATGAGTGTCGTTTGACTCGTATCACATTTAATATGTAAAAATTAGTAATTTGAAACTCAATAGTACAAAGGAACTAGAATTAATAAATCATAAACTTCAAATTAAGGATTCACCTATTTTGTTATGCCTTCAATAACAAGAAAATAGAAAGCGTGCTTCACATAGGCAGTTAGCTCCAACTGGTTCAACTTTTAAAGTTCTTAACATTTAACTCTTCATGTTTTTAAGGCTATGAGTTCATCTCTACTATCAGTTGCGATTTAGGTAGTTTTTTTGCACAAATTTATATTACGCATATAAAGTACTGAGTTCAGATGAACACACTAACGCTGCCTGAAAGCTGCATCCACACCTGCACGTAGCAGCTAATGAAGGACACAACTTAAAAAGGGAACAAGAAAAAGAAAAAGAGAGAAAAGGAAAAAAGAGTATCACCATAGTTTGCTATTTTGTGTTGTCTACTTAACATTCAAATACAGAAAATGGTATTTTTGGAATAGGATATAAATTTAATCATTTGAGCAAGTATTACCATAGAAAAATAATATTAAGGGAAATGGACGTAGTATATCAAACCATAGGGGTTAGCGCCACAAGGATTCTTTGTTAAATAGCATTAGTCAACAAATCACCAACTTACAGAATTTAAACAAAACCCTTCCATAAAAATCTTTTACACATTTTAGAAATTAGTCAAAAACCTAATTTGTGACGGACAGATTTATTATCGATCCAACCGATATAGACAGATCGACTATCGATCCAATGATTATCGATCCGGCCTATATATGGAAGATCGATTATAGATCTGACCAATATAATGACAGATCGATTATTGATTCGACAAATCAATTATTGATCTGAACGATATATGGACAGATTGCTTATCGATCCGGTCGATATATGGACAAATTGATTATTGATCCAACCGATTACATATATACATACACAAAACCTTTTCTTTTTGAGAGGATACAGAACATTTAGAAATTAAAGGAGAATAGAAAACTTACAAATTTGGGAGGATACAGAACATTTAGAAATAAAATACTAGCTTCAAAAAAAAGAAAGTTGAAGAAACGATGAGTTTTTAGTAAGAATGGATGTGAAAAAAGTTAGAAAGAGAGAAAAAAGTAATTTGAAATTGAAAAGTTGAAGAAACAACGAGTTTTTTTTAGTAAGAATCGAGGAGAAAAAAGTTAAAGAGAGGGAAAAAGTAATTTAAAATTGAAAAAATGAGTGAAGGTTTTATATTCTAAGTATAATTGTAAATAGCTTTCATAGTTTTTAATATGTTATTATAGCCCAATTCTTCCTTAAAGTTATTTTTTTATTTTGTTTTAAAATTAGAAAATGAAAGTAAGTCATTTTGTTAATTGGAAACTTGATGAGTCTTATTAGCCAAATTTTCACGTATTTACAAAGAGACACTTGGAGGGAGGCCTTTGAAGTTGTCCCTAAATTCTTTGTTACTCTATCTAATGTACAACTTTTCCCCTCTTTTTTCTTTTGAAAACAATTTTGGAAAGAGGAAAAAAATTATAGAGGATATGGATTTTAGTAAAACTTAATTATTCAAATTTATCTGGCTGAACCTCATGAAAATAGTTTCTTGTTCTTTGTTTTTAATTAGTAAGAGTCTTGTTTGTGTTGAAAAATAAAATCATAAGAAAAAGCAAATCTTAAGACAATAAGTACTGTTGATTAATAGTATTTTAGTTTTAGGAGATTAAATAGCAAAAAATTGTCGAGGTCCTGGGTTCGAGCCCCGGATATGGAGACAATTTTGTTATGGAGCGCTTCCACCTTAAATAGGGTATTATGCAGCACGGAACCGGATCAATCGGAGTCACAATGTGGATATTGGATACCTAATTGAGAAATCCAAAACATCTTTACAAATTCCTTGCTTCCTATTAAAGCAAAGTACAAATTAGATACCTTTCCGTTTTTATTGAAGGCAAAGGTCTGTGTAGTGTTCAAAATATTTCTATATAATGTTTCATGTTGAAGGGGAGCATTGGCGAAACTGGTAAAGTTGAAGTCATGTGATCAGGAGGTCGGTCACAGGTTCAAGTCTTGGAAACAGCTTCTTCTAACAGAAATGCAAGGTAAGGCTACATACAATAGGGGTGGGGCCCTTCCCCGGACCCTATGCACAGCGGGCACTTTAGTGCATTGGGCTGAACTTTTTTAAAGTAGAGGACTCACTAGATCATAATTTGGGAGATTTTGTATAAATACATAAAAAGAATAAATATGGATCCAAATTTGTACAATGCTGCAATGGAAGGTGATTTTCAGCTTGCTCAGCAGACAAGGGATGTAGAAATTGGCTACAAAGTTACTTAAATGGGGAACACTGTCATCCACGTGGCAGCCCTCCATGGCCGCTCGCATTTCGTGGGAGAAGTGGTTAAGATTACTCCAGCATAGTTACGTCGTCAGAACAAGCAAAATCAGACTGCACTTCACACATCAGCTGACCAAGGGCGGCCTGAAGTAGTCCGCATGCTACTTGAATCTGTAGTAGAAGATCATGACATTAAGGAGAAACTCATGAGGATGACAGATTACAGTGGAGATACAGCCCTGCACAAGACCCTGCGGAGCCAACATCTAGATATTGTCAAGCTCTTGGTGAAAGAAGATCCTGAATTTGAATGTCCGGCCAACCATGCTCAGGAGACACCGCTGTATCTGGCCGCAGAGTCTGGTTTTATTGATATATTGCGTGAAATCTTGGACATCTCCGCGTGCAGCTGTAGTTGAAGACCACTCGGGTAAGTAGTTTTTGTTACTCTATATTAACATCTTGCTTCTGGTTGATTTGCCTATAATATCATCTACACAAATTGAGTGTAATTATGTCAGATAATCTTGATAAGAAGCCGGATTGTGGGTACACACTCCCTTGTATTGACTCCCCAAATTCAAATCTTAACTGAAAAAAAATGTGAAGCTAAGGCCCAACCTGGCATCTCTAAGTCAAGTTGTATTATTATTACATTGATTTTGAGAATAAGATCAACAACCCCACACCAACCCATTTTGTCAGAGGCAAGGTACGAGTGACATAATTTAGTAATTTCGGTTGGAATATTGTATTTGTCTTTAAAAAATGCACTTAATATGTACAAATTAGTAATTTGGAATCCAATAGCACAAAGGGGATAGTACCCAGAACCGAAAAACTCAAATCTTTGATCAACCTCCACATTTTGTTATGCCCAAGAAAATTGAAAGTTCGATTGACAAAGCAAGAGGTGGATCCGAGATTATACTCAATGGGTTCAACTTTTAATGTTCTTACTATTGAAACATTTATATCTTTAAAGTAATGGGTTTGTATATACTATTAATTGCAATTTTAGTAGATTTTACATATTAATTTATGCCGGGGGTCTATCGGAAACAGCCTTTCTACTTCTTCAGAGGTAGAGATATGGACTGCGTACATCCTACCCCCCAGACCCCACCAGGTGGGAATACACTGGGTTTGTTGTTGTTGTTGTTACATATTAATTTATATTACACATGAAAAGTATCAAGTTCAGATGAACACGCTACTCGAAAGCTGCATCGGCCGGCTCATAAAGGGCATAATTTAAAGAAGGAACAAGATCAAAGGAAAAAACAAAAGAGGATTACCATAGGCTGCTTCATAAAGACCAAAGCGAATTGTCTCTGAAAAAGAAAAACGCAAAGCCACCAGTACATTTTACAATTGTGCAGGATACATAAAAAGAATTTGAGGGAGTTTCGTGTTGCATACATCCAGCTGTTACATAAAGAAGAGGTATTTCTGGAATAGAATGAAACTTTTATCATTTGAACAAGTATTGTCATAGAAAATTAATAATAAGAGAGGTGAGCGTAGTATCTCAAACCATAGTGGTTAAAATTACAAAGAAACACATCGAGGGAGGTCTCCAATAAATAAAACCAAAATGAATCTGAGAGCTTGCTTCATTAAATAATAAAAATCTTTTGTACCGATAGTAGCTTAATATGTCATACAGATCCAGAGCCTGTAGGTGTGTTTGAGCATCTTAGAGAAGTCTTTGCTGTTAAGGCTGCGTACAAAAGACCCTTGTGGTTCAGCCCTTCTCCGGTCCCTGCGCCTAGCAGGAGCTTTAGGGCACCGGACTGCCCTATTAGAGAAGTTTTCGCTGCATAATGCATTAGAATATCTTAAAATTCCAGGCTGGTACCTGAACGTGTATAAGTGTATGTGTATCTTGATGAAAAGTCTTCGATGAGTTATTTGTTATAAAATATCTTAAAATGCATGCCATACTGAACCATGAACAAGTAGAAGTATGTATCTTAATGAATTCTTTGTTGAGTCTTTATATTAGAATATCTTAAGATTCCATGCTGGTCAATTTTATATATATGGAGTGGCCAGTTGACATCTTTGACATTAACATGTTTCCCAATTATATGGACTATTAGTTCTCCACCTCAAAGAATAGGCACTATTTGGGCCTTTCTCAACTTTCCTCACTGGAAATCCTTCACCAAAACAAAGAAAAACTGCTAGTCAACTCAAATTAGCTGATGCAGATGAAACTTACCAAAATAATAATGGCTCCATTGGCTCCTATTTCCAATGTGACCGGCGTACGTTGCTCCTATCCCCCTTCCTCAACAGATTCTCCTCCTGGATCTACTAAATCCAAACAGAAAAATCAGCAGCTCATTTTCAACAAGTTGAATTAGAATCCATGAATAGAGATGAAGAGGACAGTAGAAGGATACCCCATAAAATGCTCTGAATAGGGATTCCGTCATTGTTGTATATAAACACAGCATATTCCTCTACATGAATCCCTTACAGAATCCAAAGCAACCCATCCAAAATTGCAGGGCACTTAGAATAACAATGATTTTTTATGAGCAGTGTAAAGATCGTGTTGGAGACGCCTCAATATTGGCATCAAGTAGTTGGAACAATAAATCAGAAAAGCAATCAGCTTTGATGGAAGTTTTTCTTTGAGGCAGTGGCATATTCAATTTGAGATAGGAAAACTCCAATCGCACATCATGTTTATGAATGACGAATCTGTCAGAACTTGCGTACTTCACCGCTCTCAACCACCACTTGCAGTTCAAATTAGCACATTTGAAGCAAAAGACACTACTCGAATTAATCACCTTCTTTATTCTGAAATCTTTTTTCATGCAAGAAATAAACAAAGTGTTAGATAGTTCATTCTCGTCCTTGAATGACATTCCAATAAAAAAGCGTGTCCCGTCGTCTTGAAGATTTTCAGATTGTGTCGATTGAGAAGAACTGCACATCGTATTGGTCGCATCAACGAGCGTAGGTGTTTGATCATCATCTGGAATATTCATGTCTAGATCATCCAACCTATCATCAAAGAAGTCTTCTTTTTCTTCTTCTACGTTCTAGTTCTCATTCTCTCTCGTCTTTTCAACCATGTACACCCTTAACACCGGCCTGGTTGAATCACTTAGATAAGAACGCAACCGAACCTGATCGGTTATCTTGAAAGGCAGTACCCTCTGATTTTCAAAGGAGCTGTGCATGTAGCTGATGGCGAATTCTTTCGGTTGATAATTCAGTCCACAAAAGCTGATGATTAAGTTCACAAAATCATCATACGAAATATCACTTTGGACTGTAATAGCTATCGTCTCTAGTATTTCACCCTCCTTCTAACGCCATATATATCGATTGCTCTTCGACCCAATGACCATGACAATCCACCCCTATTGTTATTAATCCCTCCATTAGTGGTACCTAAATAAAGTCATTTGTTAAAAAAAGTTGATAGTGATTTCATAGTGCCGTGAATGAATCCCAACAGATGTGTTATCTGTTGCAACAGGTAAGTGATGAGTCGCAAGAGATTCTTACCTGTTGGGATTTATGTTACGAGTCTGAATATCTGTTGCAACAGATGAATCTCCTGTTGGAATTGATGTTATAACTAAATCACCTTTTAAGCTGATTCCAACAGATGAGTGACAGTTGCAACAGATAATTAACCTGTTGCGACAGATGACTTACCTGAGTAAGTCATTTAACTTACTTTAATGTAAGGCATCTTACTTGAGTAAGTGAAATTAAAAACCAAGAGTCCAAGACAATAGTATACAACAAAAAATTATATATATTAACCTTGAAACAAGATGGCGATGACATATCCATCACCTAAGAACATCAAACAAGAAGATTCCTTAAGACATTTAACATGAAGAACTGCAAGCCAGTGAACACTTCCATTGCTCATGGACTAAAATTCTCTAGGTTATAACATAGATCCGGGTCTCTAGCATGAGTTTTTGTAGGAAGTTTCAGATCACAAGGCTCAAGAACAATTAATAGGGTTCATGATGTCTCTGACTCTATTCATGTTCTTTCTCTATGGTTATCCTCCAAGAACAATGATAATCCACACATACATAATGAAACACATGCAACCGATGACACAGACAATAACGACGAGACCAACTGAATGTGCTAAAGTAGCATACATACCCGTTACAAATGCAATTACAACAGACGACATGGCCACAAGCTGCAAATGAATTGCGATCCTATAAAGTCGACTCATAACTGGCAACTCGGTTGTTATTCCACCTGCTGCCATGGCAAAGAAGGTGAATACAGCAACAGCAGAGGATGTGAACGCGATGGCATCGGTAGCAACAAATGCACAAAATGCTTTACTCCTTAATAGAATCGCTGTCCCTTTATTAGGGCTATCAGTGTTGCTGTCAAAACCTCCTGGCAGTGTAAATCCAGCTGTGAAGGCAACTGTCATTATTAGAGTGGCCACAACAATATGCATTTGAGCTGCCTTCATAATATTTTCGATTTCTTTTCGTTCTTCCTTCTTAGCTTTATCATGATCATCCTTCCTCTGTCGCATCTTACTTCCCATTCCTGTTTTATCATTTGGATCTGGCATTGGCTTGTACTT
>NW_025888682.1:0-1212 GCF_002878395.1 Capsicum annuum | reverse complement strand
ATTGTTAATCATATAACATCCAGGCAACTTGACAATTCATTCTATTCTCAGTTTGTCTATGTCATGTTTTCCCAAGCATGGATCCATCACCTAGCGTTGCAGGCCTTGGCTGGAGAATGGTTTCGATTATTGGGATTGACCAAGAGTTTTTCAGGTTGGTTAATTCAACTGTTGAATCCACATCTCCTGGCCCTAGTTTTGCTGAATTGCATCGAGCATCTTCATGGTTTGACATTAGTGGAAGTATATTTTGTGACTTCAATGAGACTAGGAGTAAACATTACTATTTTCTCATTATGAAGCATTTCTGTCGATGTTCAAGTATTTCCGTGGATGAAGTAATTATTTTCTCCTTTTATACCTTTTTTTACATGAACTGTATTTTCTCAACTGCTATGTTTTCTTCATTGTCATTTTCCTTTTCAAAAATACTTAGATTTGTTGCACTTGCACCGAGGGTCCTTTGAGAACAACCTCTTTACCTCCACGAGGTAGTGTAAGATCTGCATACACTCTACCCTCCCCAGCTCCCACTGTGGGATTTCACTAGATACATTGTTGTTGTTGTACTTCAAGATTTCATATCATAGCTGAATGTTGAACTTGTAGAGCAATAGAATGTGTACGCAGCGGATGGACCTGCATCCACAGTTTCAGGCTCATTTACATGTGCAGAAAAATTTTAAGATTGTTTGTTAGATGGTGTATATAATTGGAACAGGTGATAATTTTTAACATTGATCTCTACTTACACTATATGTGTTTGGATTTTATGTTACTATATCAATCTAATTTTTATTTTTATTCAGATCTGTGCATTCAGTGTGAATGAGTACGTTATCATATCTCGTTGCAGATTGTACATGAATGAAGGGTCACCTTTTTCATGCATGTTGTTCCAATTGTTAACCCCTCCGTTAGTTCAAACTAACTGACATGCCGTGTCAAAGCCTTTCCTCTTAGCATCGTTAAGGCTTCTCTAGGCAGAAAAATTAAATTCCAAATTTTGCACTGAGTTGAAGAGGGCTTTTTGTAACAGCATATTGCACACCTCTATAACATATGATACCTGAATCTTTTCTGTAGTGTCTTAGCTTAGTAAACCTATCGCTTCAGGTGCTCGTCGTGCTAGTGAAACATTCTGTGCCGGCTCTTACAGGCATATGGAGAATACCAACTGTTTCATTCTTGAGGTATGTTCCTCTATTGCAA
>NW_025888681.1:0-5942 GCF_002878395.1 Capsicum annuum | reverse complement strand
GGAAATGAGTTGGCTCTCGGTTTGGTCAGTAGTTGGCCATAGCAAATAGAATGAATCATGATTTTAAATTTTAATTCAAGACCCATAATATTTGACAATAGATCCGTTTTCGTAAGGAAGGGAGATGAATTGAGGATATATTCTAAAACTCGTTGTGAAATAAAGAGTGAAAAGAATAAAATGAATAAGATAAAATGATCTCAAATTTTCAAGAAATGAAGCAACTGTTTTTTTAATGCTAGATAAGCTTTCACATTTAATAAATTTTGTCTCGATTAAGAATGCGGCGTACGCATCTTTTTGAGACGTTTAAAAATAATTTGAGGATGAAATATTGCACCTCGGCAAAGATAGTCTTAAAATTAATTTTCACTAGTTTAATACAAGAGTTATAGACAAATCTTAGATATTAAAAATGAGCGAACCTAGGCCCTAACATAATTATCAAAATAGTTTAAGTCAAGATAAGTCAATAAAAACGATCGTGCTAGAACCACGGGACTCGAGGGGTGCCTCACACCTCCCCCTCGGTCAACAGAATTCCTTACTCGATCTTATGTTTTCGTAGACCATAATAAAGAGTCATTTTCTTTTGACTAGGGATTCGAAAAGGTGACTTGGAACACCAAAACTCAATTCCAAGTGGCGACTCTGTAAATAAAATAATCCTTATTCAAAACTGTCGCTTTAATTGAAAAAATCGTTTGACCTCGGCCCTCGAGCGGAAAAAGGGGTGTGACATATATTGCAATCAAATGATACTCCTAATTCCACAATTTGTATTCCAATTTTCAAATATATATTTCAATCAATCAAGTGATTTAAGAAGATCATACAAATGGTAAATGAATATGGTAAGTGAATTGTCGATTTTCCTACTCCCATGGATGAAAAGTAGATGGCTATGGTAAGTGAATCGTATATATATTAAATCAAACATTTATACTGCCAATCATTACCATATATGACTATGGTAAGTGCTACTAAATTGTAATACAACTAATCATGAGGCAATAATTGTATATGGAAAAGTAATATATTTTCATCATATATTCTGATCATAATTGATTCTAACTAATTTTGTAAAAAAATCATATAATTATAAAAGAAAATGCATATTTAATATAATTATTATTAGTTAAGACAAGTTTCATCTTGAGAACTAACTATTTGAATTCTTATAACAAAAAGCTATCATTTCATAACAAAAAGTTATTTTGTTTATTATTTAACTATTAAATATTATTTCATATTGTGGTAAAAAATAATTAAGATTTATTTCTATTAGAGGAAAACTATTATGATTTATTATTGTTTCATTTAATGTTATTTCATATTATGGTAAAAATCGATGAGAAAAGACATCTTTTCACCCCTGAACTTGTTCGCATAACTTACTTTAGCACTTAAACTTAACTTCCGTTTATTTACCCCCTTAATATCTTTAAAGTGTATTAATTTCACCCTTCAAAACTGAATACCACTCTCACAATGAAGAGTGTGTTACACTCGCCTACACATCAATGCCACGTTATTGCCACGTAAGAAATTCAATTTAAAAAAAAATTAATCCCCCACACATTATTTATATATATATATTTTTTAAATATACATACATATATATATATATATATATATATATTTATATATATTAAACATAAAACGGCACCCCCCACTCCCATTTTCTTTCTTCTTCACAACCCCCACCCCACCCCGCCCACCTAGCTCCTACCCTGCAAACGTAGCCCCCCCTCTTTTTATCTTCTTCAAATCACCTCACCTCTCCCATCTCCTCCATTTTCTATCTTCGTCAAACTTAAAACATATTACCAATAGCCATTGTTGTTGTCCACAAAGCAAAAGGAAAGTACCAATTACTCCTTCATTAAACCACCAATTCAAGAAACAACAATGCAATAGCATCACTACGTCCCAATTCAAAATTCTTCATTCCAACATATTCCGACAAAACTCACCAGAAAATAATTAAAACAAACCCACAAAAGAATATACATGCAAAATTAACACCACCACCACCATTGACGGACCCCAAAATTACAATATTAATCCCACCAACGACCACCATTGACGGACACACACCATCTCCTCAATTTTTATTTATAATACCATTAACGAACAATTGTTAATTATGGACCCAACCCCCTCCCCCCTTACCATTTTCATTTTGGTCCTTCCTTCTCTCTCTTTCACCATTTGTACGTGCTTAGTACTTTTGGCCTAACAAATTCCCCCCATTTTTGTTCCCTTTTTGCTTTCTTTCACCCAAAAAATCAGACAAACACTAATAAGAAAAAATTGTTGTAATTCAAAGACAGTGATGAAGTAAAAACTACAACATTTTAGCATTGACAGTGGGTTATTAATCTGGGTATTCATTAGTTTTCTGTTTACTACTACTATCACATTTTGGTGTTTTGTGTGTTCTATTGTTGTTTTACTTTTAGTTATGTTGATGCATTTTTTGTTTCATGCATCTGTTGTTGTAACATTTCCTTTTTAATTTTTTAATAAATGTTCCTGTAGCTCCTTTTGGTGGTGATGGAAAAAGTTGTAGGGAAGAAGAAAAAGAAATGGGGGTGGTGGGGTGTGAGGAAGAAAGACAAAAAATAATGGTTAAAAATATTAAAGTGGACCCTACTAAAAAAATTTTATATTATTTTTCGCTAAAACGCGCCTTTGTTTTTTTTTGGCCACGTCAGCCCTTAAGGGAGCAAAATAATACATTTTGAAGTTGTTAAGGGGGTAAATAATTGTCCGATTAGTTTAGACTCTAAAGTAAGTTTTGGCGACAAGTTTGGGGGGGGGGGGGTGATGTCTTTTCTCAAAATCAATTAACATTCATTTCTATTAGATGAAAACTATTATGATTGTTCAATTATTTTATATTTAGAATAGTAGTTAATTATTTCATATATATATATACATACATATATATGTATATATATAATAAAGAAGAATAGTTTAGCCTATAATTAAGCCAAGTGACATCTTGAGAACTAGCCACTTGACAATTTGACAATAAAAAACTATTTTATAAATAATTAATTATTTCATATTTATTTTATATTGTGATAAAAAATAACTAAGTTTTATTTATATTGGATGAAAAATGTTAAGAGTTAAGGAACATTAACATTATAGATTTATTCAAAATTTTCATATTATGGTATATATAAATCAACTAAGTTTGACTAATACTGAATGAAAACTACAATTACGGAAAGAGAGATAATTATGTCATCAATAAAATATAAAAAATTATAGGCGATGTAGTGCACAAAAATAGAAAACTTTAAGTATTTACTTTTCAACAATTCTACATTAATCAAAATTAAAGCATAATATTTACATTTAAACTTGAGTTGTAGGTTAAGAATTATAAATCGCTAATAAAATTATTAATTCGTATTAATTTTCCATTATATAGATAGACTTTTTTCAACATGTTAGGTTATTCTATAAAACATTTACTATATTGTATATAATATTACCATAAAAAATAATTTACATGACATAAAATCTCTTTTTTGCCATATTAATGAATTTTAAAAAATGTATATAAAATCAAACGATTTATAGTAAATTTCAATCAATATCGATTATTTCCTTTTTTAGCTAGAAATATTTTTTCTAATTCTATCTAAATAATTTATTACTAATTTATTGCTCAAAAATGGTAAATTGCTTACAGATTATAATCTCAATTAATTCTCTTCCATGTAGGGACTCTTTTTCACAAGTAAACAAACTTATTCATTTAAATCACAGCCTTTTGCGTGACCAAATTATTTGATCAATTTATTTATTTTTACTTTGTTTAGATTTTTAAGTAATTATTAATATGGAAAAGTTATTTCATATTTTAATTATCACATTAACTATATGAAAGTTATTAATTGATTAGCAGTCAAGCAACATATATGGTAAAATAATATTATAATTAAGAGTCATTTCTATATAAAAATCTCTATGTAAAATACTATATATATGTGAATTCTAACTCCACAATATCAATCTATGAGATTATTTGAAGAAGAAAGCATAGAAACAAGAACTCACTCGACTAAGGAGGAGATTTTATTCAACTCTTAGTGTATTTTCATAGAGGAAAGAAAAGACCATTGTTGTGTACACATACGGTTCGAGAGAGAATTAGTTTTGAATTTTTCAATCATTTTTTCTGAATACTATTCTATCACCTACTCACTATCATATTCTATAATGATTTAATTATTGTAATATAGTTTCTTCTACAATTTGTAAAAAAAAAAGTTGATACTAATTGCTTGAGGACATGTCTTTTGTTTTTTAATTTATTTTTGAGTAGTTGATGATTTCTAGATTATGAACCCAACTGATTTTATTTTCTTATTTAGTCTTGCTAAATTTTTTTATCTTCCAATTAATAGTTGTATTCTCTTTCATGTATTGTTCATTACTTCAATTTTGTTTACATTTTTGAAATCTTTATTATTGGTATGATTATTCATTAAATTTAACTGATACTACTTTTATTTTTCTATATAATTTTTGGAAGAAATTAAGATACAAAAACCTAACAGAATTGCAAATAATTGAGTGTCATTTTGAGAAAAGGTGAATTTCCCTATTTGATTTCAAATGAGGTTGTGAATACGTGTGTATGGGTGTGTGTATATATATTGGTGAAATATTTATATACACATCTATATACATAATAAAGTTGTATAGTCTAGCCAAATTTAAGCTAAGTGACATCTTGAGAACTATCCTCTTGAATTCTTACAACAAAAAACTATCATTTTATAACAAAAAGCTATTTTATTGAATATTTAAATATTTAATATTATTTTTTATTTCATATTTTTATAAAAAATAACTAATATTTATTTCTATTGGGTGGAAGCTATTATGATTTCATACTATTTCATTTAATATTATTTCATATTGTGGTTAAAAAAAATAAATTTCATTTATGTCGGATGAAAACCATTACTATTGTTCAATTATTTTATATTAAGATTAGTAGTTAATTATGTCATATTATTCTATGTTTTTATTTATTATTTATTTATTTAATATTATCTCACATTTGATATTGAGGTAAAAATAGATGATTGTTCAATTATTTTATATTAAGATTAGTAGTTAATTAATTTATGTTTTGTCGATTATTCATTTATTTATTTCATAGCCTTCATATGTTTAAAAAAAAATATGTAATATTAGTTTTGCAATTACTTGACATATATGAAAAGACATATTGAGTAACTCAATATGACAGGATAATCAATTACAATCAAGAAACATAATTGGAAAAGAAATATTTTAATTGAGATGAGAAACTTTTAGTATTAATGGAAGGATGTTAAATTTTGAATTCAAATAAAACAAAAATACGAATTTAATTAAAAGATAGTTAAAATTAGATATTACTACTATATTGAGACTGATCCAACTAATTAAACAATCTTTGTATGAATTTCACTAATTACATTTTTGTATAATAGAAAATAGTTAATTGCCAATCTTGAAACAAATATTATCAAATGGGGAATATGATAATATAGATGTCACCAATATGGGTTGTGGTGCAGTGGATGGGGCTGCTCTACTCTTAATCAGAGGTCGAGAGTTTTGACCCTGGATATGGAGAAAACTTTGTTGGGAGCGCTGCCACCTTAATGGGACTGCAACACGCGATCCGAATTAGTTAGCCCTCCAATGAGGGAACCAGACACTGGATAAAAAACCAAAAAAAAAAAAAATATAAATGTCATCCCTCAAAATATGCAAACAATATAAATAATGATTTTATATTAAAAAAATTGTGATTTCATTACAATTGAGTAAATCAAGAAAGTATTACAAGAAAAAATTGTGAATTAATAATCAATTAGCAATCAAACAACTTATATGGAAAAAGTTTAACTGGAATTTTT
>NW_025888680.1:0-1174 GCF_002878395.1 Capsicum annuum | reverse complement strand
AGGTTATAAGGTTGTTTACTAATATAAGGTTATAAGGTTAAACGGTTGTCGTTAAGGTCAGAAGATTATAAGGTTGTTTACTAATATAAGGTTGTTAACGGTGGTTATAAGGTTAAATGGTGCCGTTAAGGTTATAAGATTGTTTACTAATATAAGATTGTTTACTTAATGGTGGTTATAAGCTTAAACGATGGCCGTTAAGGTTATAAGGTTATAAGGTAAAACAGTGGCCGTTAATGTTGTAAGGCTGTTTACTAATATAAGGTTATAAGGTTAAACGGTGGACTTAAGGTTATAAGGTTATTTACTAGTTAAACGGTGGTCATTAAGGTTATAAGGTGGTTTACTAATATAAGGTTGTTTACTTAACGTTGGTTATATGGTTAAACGGTGATCGTTAAGGTTATAAGGTTGTTTACTAATATAAGGTTATAAGGTTAAGCGGTGGCCGTTAAGGTTATAAGGTTGTTTACTTAACGGTGGTTATAAGGTTAAACAGTGGCCTCTAAGGTTATAAGGTTAAACGGTGGCCGTTAAGGTTATACGGTTGTTTACTAATATAAGGTTATAAGGTTATACGGTGGTCGTTAAAGTTATAAGGTTGTTTACTAATATAAGTTTGTTTACTCAACGGTGGTTATAAGGTTAAACGTTAGCCGTTTAAGTTATAAGGTTATAAGGTTATTAGGTTAAACGGTGGTCGTTAAGGTTATAAGGTTGTTTACTAATATAAGGTTATTAGGTTAAACAGTGGCCATTAAGGTTATAAAGATGTTTACTAATATAAGGTTATAAGGTTAAAAGTTGGTTGTTCAGGTCATAAGGTTGTTTACTAATATAAGGTTGTTTACTTAACGCTACTTATAAGGTTAAACGGTGGTCGTTAAGGTTATAAGGTTGTTTAATAATATAAGGTTATAAGGTAAAACGGTGGTTGTTAAGGTTATAAGGTTGTTTACTAATATAAGGTTTTTTTCTTAATGGTGGCCGTTAAGTTTTACGTATAGATTAGGCTTTAATCGGTGGCCATATAGATTAGCAGGTTGGTCTCACAAATAAAACTATAACCTTTATGCAACAGGAAGAGAATACACATGGTCTCAACAAATCTTCAAATGTAAGATCTTGCACTTTCAACTCCAGAAACAAAGTGGAAAACAAAATAGTGCTAACC
>NW_025888679.1:0-2636 GCF_002878395.1 Capsicum annuum | reverse complement strand
AATTTGAAGAATTTGGATAGATAAAAGAAGATGATGATGAAGAAGAAGATTTGGGAATTTAGGGTTAAATTTTAGGAGGAAGATGAATAAATAAGAAGATAGGGGAAAAAAATGACTGTTGGGGGCCAAGTGACGGCAAGTCAGCGAAATGTGTCAGGACTGACACTAACACATTTGATGCCTATTTTATTTTATGTCTTTAAAATGAACATGTCTACTTGATGCCTATTTTATTTTAGGTGTTTGAACTGAACACCGTCGATGGGTTGCACCTTTTTTATTTCAATTCACTTTAACCTTTTTAAACGTAGTGGCAATTTTTTATATCCAACAAAAGTTAAATTTTTATAATGCAACAGATTCTCCATCCGTTGTAACAGTTATCCTACCTGTTCTGACATATAGTTTATCTGTTGCAATAGGTTGGTCATCTTTTGCATTATCTCGATGTTTTTATCTAAAGTCCATCTATTGCAACAGTGGGAAGACATGTTTGATAAATTCCAACAAATAACCAACCTATTGCAACATATGTATAAATCTGTTCGATTATTCCAATAGACGTGTCGTCCGTTGCAACAAATAAAGTCCATCTGTTGCAATATATGTCTAAATCTGTTCTTTCTTTTTCCAATAGATGTGTCATCTGTTGCATTATCTTGATGTTTTTATCTAAAGTCCATCTGCTGCAACAGTGGAAAGACCTATTTGATAAATTCCAATAGATCACCTACCTATTGCAACATATGTCTAAATCTGTTCGAATTTTCAAATAGATGTGTCGTCTGTTGCAACATATACATTATCTGTTGCAATATTTGAATCTAGTATTCCTTTTCAATTAATAAGTTCAAATCTAAGAAATAAATAAAATTCGTAGACAAAATAAAATAAATTGAAGCCTTCATAAATTAGCTGAAATAAGTCAACGAATAAATTAAATGTAAAAAAATTGTTATGGGTACAGATCTAAACAAATACATCAATAACAATTTAAGTATACTGCCAAGGATTGCTTTGACAGGCTCAAGCTATAAAGATCTACTTAGTATGAACAAGTTGTTCTTCATCCGGTGCTATGGAATTAGGCTTTGCTCGCCGTGAATCTTCATTGTCGCATGCATACGGTTTCTGTGCTTTCTGTTCTCTGTATTTTCATAAAAAGAGTAGCATATTGTCAATGCTGTTTAGCAGTAGCTTCTTCTACATCCACCTGGAAAGCCAGAATCAGTCAATACTAATCACGGATATACAACAAAACGGAAAAGGATAACTCATCTCTTTTAGCAAATCAAACAGGTCTTCCTCCCATTTTAAATTATCCCAAACATATTATATTTCTGTTATAATAATGAATTAACTGTTGGGACAAATTTCTACATGAGGAAGACCTGTGTGATAATTTTCAATGAATGAACCATCCATTGTAATATATGAATCTTCTGTTGCAGCAGATAGGTCATCTGTTGGTACAAATAAAAGTTGTATGAAGAGCTGTTTGATTTGCTAAAATAGATGAGACATATGTTGCACCAGAAAAAGTATCTGGTGCAATAGGTCAGTCAACTGTTGCAACAGATGTATATATCTATTTGATAATTTTCAACAGATGTGTCATCTGTTGAAACAGATATGTGTCTATTTGTTTTGTCAGTTGGAAGACATATAATATATTCACCTTCTTCAGCTCGTGCTGCTCTCCTTTGGACACTGTACGCTACTCAGTTCAACACGCAGATAGAGGAGTTGTAATTTCGCTTTTTTAGATGCCTGATAATGCCCTGGAAATCACCCCCTTCTCCTCTTAGCCCTAATCTCTAATGGAGCGAATGGAAATAAAATACTCTTTTACGGAATGAGACCCTTCTTTGATATCAATTCCTTTACAGAAGCATTTAATTCATTAATAGTATTAATCATTACATCATGTTTCGCTCTGCAGTCTTGACATTTGCATGCAGAACATTCGCTGGGAGAGGCAAAATCTGTATAACCAGTATGATCATACTCATAATGGTTTGCTTTAAATACTATAAGAGGAGCATCATTAGCACCAACAGTAGAACCACTACCACCACCAACAGCTCCATCAACAACAACAAGCGCACCCTCCAAAATTGTTTTTATTGTAATGGTTGTTGCTCCAAACAATTCCATTTTTATTCTGTCGATGGCCTTAGGGTCCGATAAAGTTTGCACAAATCGTAAAGTAAGAAAAAATGGCATCTTCAACTCTCGATTGATCGGAACTGGCGGTGGATGCACATTCTAACATAAATCATTATATATATTAGAATGATGATTAGGTCATTCAAAAAACACATTAATTAAAAGAAAAAATTAATTATAATTATACTTACAGCATCCTTCGAGGGGTTGAAGAGATCAAGAAATTTTGCATTTTTATGAGTTTTGGCCATCAACCATCTCAAGATTCTTGGATAGAAAACTCCGTCTTGGTAGTTCACTTGTTGTCTCAAATAAGGAATGGCTTCAAACGCCCAAGCCTAAAAAATAACACCAATAAATCAAAATCATTACGGAGCAAAAAAAAATGTATGATATCATAATAGAAGAAACATTTACCATGAAAGCCCATGGGATGCCATATAAGTTGACTGTCTTTGGTGCTAACG
>NW_025888678.1:0-1645 GCF_002878395.1 Capsicum annuum | reverse complement strand
AACCATATATTGTATATAAAAAATTTATTGTGAGAACAGATAATACCTAGGTTCGATAGTCGTTAACAAGAAAAATACAAAACTCAGTTACAACAAAGAAAATTCGGAGATTAGTATTAAATGTATTAAATTTTACATTTACGATTGAAGTAATCAAGACTGACAAGAATATTATTGCAGATTACACATCAAGATAAAGCTACTCAAACTGATTTACCAATGGAAGAAGCTGATGTGAAAGATAACCAAACATACTAAATATTACAAATGTTTGAACAAATGAAGTTATTACAAGAACGAGTTATCACATTAACTACTGAAGTTATAGATGTAAAAGTGTAGGTTGAGCACTATAAAAAACAAGAAAAAGCTATTAGCAAAGATACTGTGCAGGAAGAGCACATTAAAAAACTAGACCTAGAAAGTGACGATGAGAAACACCTAAAAACTCAAATTACTAACGAAATTATAGTTACAGTTGCAGGCGTAGGTGATGTATCCAAGGGAAATAATATAGTCACTCAAAATAAACCTGAACCGCCAAAGAAAAAGAATAATAACCTAAACCAGATATTCTCAAAACCATATACACCAAACATACAAAAATTAGAGTCATCTATACGTCCCCAGATACACACATATTTCGAGTCACTCAATCAACATAAACAGACTTATAACCATATTACTCGTACATATATTGATAATATTTATACTTTATAAAAATTGTTAAATCCAAAACCTATCCAGAGTAAAGATTTAGTAAAACAACACCAAGGATATATTACACAAAAATGTCAGAACTATAACAAACTTATTGTTTTGCCTGGCACCAGTGCAAACTTAATTGTTTTATGTTACTATTATGGACTATTATCTACAGTTTATACAATTACTGGAGAAGAGTTAATAAGAATTCCAGATATTCACAAAATATTTATGTATTATAAAAGGATTACGAAGGGACAGTTATTCTATGTCCGTTTCTACTCAGCACCAGCAGAAATATTGTTTGATGAAATAAAATAGATAACTATTGTTGTCTAGATAGGAATGACACGAGATTATATTATCCTAGAAGAAAGATGCGAACAAGAAGAGATAACCAAAAATCAAATACCGTACTTCTATCAAAACAAGAGAGCCATTGGACTTAGCAGTATATTGACTGAGTTAGCAAATAATTATATAAATCAAAACCCAGTTTGGATTTACTATAACAGAAATCAATCATTAGTTTAATTTACTTGTAAAAATATTCGAGAAAATGACAGAGAACAGATAAGAAAATGGGTCATAAAGATCCTAAAACCAAAAGAATTACCACAAGATCTATTACGAAAGCAGTTATTTCAGAAGAAGCTATGGATTAATTCTATAAACAGGTTGGCCAAAGCTACGATGACCACATCTGCAGCTGATGTAGTGGAAGACACAACTTTATTCCAGATGTGATTCTACAATAGCAAGAAGATAAAAAAAACAGCAGATACGACAAGAAGAAAATAACAACGGATCAATAATAGAGAAACAGAAGACAAAGGAGACAAGTTAGAAAGCGACATATAGAAAAATAGTTAATTTTTCTTAACTTAGTTTTACATAAAATGTATAGCATTATTAGAGTGTCATTATTACTCTTGACTTT
>NW_025888677.1:0-6075 GCF_002878395.1 Capsicum annuum | reverse complement strand
TTACAAATGTTTCTTGAATTAACCAAATAAGGAAGTGCTTCTCCTTACAAATGTTGCTCAAATTGCCCCAATCAAGGAAGTGCGTCTCCTTACAAATATTGCTTGAATTAACTAAACAAGGAAGCGCTTCTCCTTAAAAATGTTGCTCGAATTGCCTAAACAAGGAAGTGCGTCTCCTTGCAAATGTTGCTTGAATTAACCAAACAAGGAAGTGCTTCTCCTCAACAAATGTTGTTAGAATTACCCAAACAAGGAAGTGCGTCTCCTTACAAATATTTCTTGAATTACCAAAATAAGGAAGTGCATCTCCTTACAAATGTTGCTCGAATTTATCCAAACAAGAAAGTGTGTCTCCTTACAAATGTTTCTTGAATTAACCAAATAAGGAAGTGCTTCTCCTTACAAATCTTGCTCGAATTGCCCCAAAGAAGGAAGTGTGTCTCCTTACAAATGTTTCTTGAATTAACTAAACAAGGAAGTGCTTCTCCTTAAAAATGTTGCTCGAATTGCCTAAACAAGGAAGTGCGTCTCCTTGCAAATGTCTCTTGAATTACTCAAACAAGAAAGCTTACAAATTTTTTGTGAATTACTCAAACAAGGAAGTGCGTCTCCTTAAAAATGTCTCTGAAATTACTCAAACAAGGAAGTGCGTCTCCTTACAAATACCACTTGAATTTTTCAAGGAAATGCGTCTCCTTAAGAAGGAAGTGTTCTTCTTAGAGATATTGAATTATGAGTTTTACCATGGTTTTGATTACCAAACTTGTGCAAAAACATTGCCTCTTACATTTTTAGAAGGGAGAAATAACGGTCTTTGATGTTTAGGCTCTGAAATCCTTGATCTGAATGCAACATGTGTTTCTGTTTCATACAAAGAAAATTTGTTAGTTTAAAAACATGGTGGCCGGTTTGTGGCTTTGGCTTTCATGGAAATCGCTCTTGCCTCCGTCACATTAACCTTGCTTTCAACCATTAGCATATGTGATTGACTCACTACATCATTGATCCGAACTCAGATTACTAAGAGTGACTCTGAAACAGATATAGTATCTCTGCTTTGTCGTGCTTCTCAGATAAACCCTTTGAACCTTGGTCTTTCCATGAGTTCCCAGAATTTTCAGTTGACAAAACTTTCTGCATGCCTTATTTTGGCTCACAATCATGTCTCTTTCATGTGTTGGCTTTTTGTCTTGCTTTGTGCAATTGAAGAAGCTGGTAGCCATGTTTTGAGATCTTTTCTCACTTGTTTTGACATGGACTTGACTCAAAGACAAGAGAAAAATGAAAATGAATTTTTATTTGGACAATTGACTCAAGAAAACAAAATAAAAATAAAGAGAAGAAAGAAAAGACAATGAGTGTCCCCATTTGAAACAAAGAAATGAAAAATTTTTCTAGACATGACAGTCAACTCTAATGATTATGCCATGCATTTTGGATTAAGCTACCTGATTTTTCCATCCAAACTTTCTACCAATTGTTGTTGAGTTAATAGCCTTGAAACTGAGTTGCTCTCTTAGGCTAATTGCATTCAGACCTCATTCGGCTAGTGACGCCTTGAAGGGTCTTTTCCTCAGCTCACCATTTCCTTATGGTGTCTGTGAGGGTTTTTCACCATTGAGACTCTTTTATTTTCATCTCTCTCAACTCACAGTCATCTTATGGTGCCCGTGAGGGTTTTCATCGATAAGATTCTCACATTTTTATCTCTCAACTTACCATCGCCTTATGGTGCCCGTAAGGGTTTTCACCAATAAGACTCTCTCATTTTTATTTTTCTCTCGATTCAAAGATAGAGGAAGACAAGTAGTTACCAAATACATCATCATATCCCTTACATATTTTGCCTTAACATTCTCAAAGATTGATCTGAAGGTCTTTCTTTGGTTGTAACTGGGATTTTGGATAGGGTTAGAAAGAAAGGATGGCATGAGGCCCAAACAAAACTTGAAGTGGGTTAGGACTTACAACTTTTGGAATCGACTCAAACAATGAGGATTAACTTATGCCCCAGTTTCTTTTGACTGGATGATTCTAAATTGTTTATTTGGTTGGACCGAGCCTTTAGTAGGGCAGCCTACGTATCTCACCCCCGAGAGAGGAGAATCAGGTCACGCGTAGTTCTGGCGGCTTGTTCTTTTGCTTGATTCTGTTTTTTTTTCTTTTGTTTTTATTGACTTTTTTCCTTTGAAACTTTTCTAACTCTATTTTTGACATTCTTTTCCTTTCTTTCTTTTGACACATTTTTCTCTTTTTCTTTTTTGAAACTTTCTGACTCTATTGTTTTACTCGACACTTTTCTTTTGATCTTTGCTGACTCTATCTTGATTCCAAAAGAGGTGTATGAAAGAAAATAAAATTGAGGCTCAAATGGGGTAAACAAAGGATGACACAATATTTGGATAGCTGAATGAAATGCCTTCGTCATATCAACCCTTGAAAATGCAAGTACATATCATGTAATGTGAAAGTACACGATCAATATCACTTATGACATGTTTTAAAACACAAACTTTCCCCTAGCATGTGTGCCACCTCTTTTTCTACCCTTGCCCAGCATACAACTCTACATTTGTTGTACATCCCTCACATTGAATGACCTCATCATGCTTTCGTGGAGTTGATTTTCTTTTTATTCCTCTTGATAGGATCATGCAGACACTATTTGACCTAATTGAGTTATGTTTTTCAATTGATAACCAAGTTATTCTTGTGATTCTCAAAATAATTGCCTTAATTTTGAAAGAAGGCTTCAACTTGTCACCAAATGTCTTAGCACTCTACCTGTTTTCTCAGATGCTTTTTCTAACCTTAGCCCTCTGATTTCATGTTTCATGGTCAAATTGGACTTTAAGATCTGGCTGAAAATTCCGCAAGCATGTCATATCACTAGAGTCAACATAAAATGTACTGTATAAAGAAAACAAACAAACAACACATATTTAAAACACAAAGGAAAAAGGGACACTCTATTTAGTTGAAATAAAAAATAAAAACGGTTTGAACATAAACAACAAAGGGACAAAACAAGATAGATCCCGAACTACAACCCTGAAATACTTCGGAAATAGAAAAGAAAACAAAACAAACTACCAGAACTCTTCCTAGTAGGGAGAGGGGTGACTTCTCAATTGCTCAACCTGACATATTAGCCACTGGTTTGCATATCAGCATGACTAGAGCTTCCTCTATTGTCAGACACATTTTCTTCAACAAATAAGTTCTGGATCCCCATGCTTAACTCATTGCCTCCCAAATATTGTATAGTACCGCGTGCTGGTGAAGAAATCTGTGGGATGGTTGAAGAGCCAATGTTTTGCACCACAATCAATTTATCTTGAATTATCTTTTCTATTTCTCATTTCAAAGTACGACAATCTTCAGTACTATGACCCTGAACATCAGAATGATATGTACATCGTACATTAAGATCAAAATTTCTTGAATGTGGATCGGTGTATACCCAAGGAGAGGAGTAATCATGCCCCTCTGTCTCAATCTCCGGAACAAACTAGCATAGGACTCCCCAATAGGAGTGAAATTATCCTTTTCCTTCCTCCCCTTTGCGAACTCTGGCCTCGGATGAGACTTGGATTTAGAGGTTCCTTGGCAAATTCGTGGGGGTCGAGGACGATGTTGAGGGACAGGTGCATGCCATTGTGGATAAGAAGATGGAAACTGACTTTGCAATTTTAGTGGAACACTCAAGGTATTTGCAGCCCACTGGCCCAAGCTCGGTACATTTTCATCATTTGTTGTCTCAGTCTCAAATTTTCTTCCTTTAAACTTTCAAATTTCCGACTCTTTGTTTCATCCATGGTGCCATTCTTTATATCCTTGTTGGGCACAACTAAACCTTCCTTGGATTTGGCGTGATATGGAGGACCAGCCAGGAAATCACAAACCAACCACCTTAAACTAACTGAACAAGAGGCAACAAATATGTTAGAGTTCAACATTTTTTCAAAACCTCTCTTTTTTTTTCTTACAAAGATCACCGAACCCAAGAAGGGCGCCTACATGTCTCACTCCCGAGAGAGGAGAATCAGGTGTGCGTAGTTCATGAAGTCTTGCCAAAATGGCCAATTAAACTCTTTTTATTTTTCTTGAAATTTTTTAAAAAAAGAAAAGAATATAACAAATTATCAAAAGAATTGACTAAAATCTTTTTGAATTTTTCATTTAACATCCCTATACAAAATGACATCTATGATCACCAAAGAAAATCTTTTTGAGTTTTCAATTTTGCATTTCGTACAAAAATAAAACTTGAACCTATTAAAGGAAAATCTTTGTGTAGTTTTATTTAAAGATGTAAATGAAACACTTATTGTAAATAAAGAGTGGAGAAAATCTTTTTGGATTTTTCAAATAAGATCCCCGAACCAACAATAGGCTGCCTACGTATCTCGCTCCTGAGAGAGGAGAATCAGGGGTATGTAGTTCGTCTAGATTGGACAGTTAATGATTAAATAACAGGCTAGACCCTGACTTAAGAGATACGACCAAAGACAGAAGATGAACCATGTTAATAAAATCTTTTGAGTTTTCATTTTGATACTTCACAGAAAAATGACATCAACAACTATGAAAAAAAAATCTTTTTGGTATTTTCGTTATACAAAATGTAAAAAATTTCTAACATCTCTTTTTTTTTTTTGCATTTTTCTTTATAAACACATCCTATGAATGAAAAAATCTTTTTGAAGTTTTTGAATTGTGAATGCATGCTAAACGAGACAAAGGAAATTTTTTTTGATGTTTTTGAGAAAATGAGTGCGAAAGGTAAAAAAGTCCTTTTGAATTTTGGGAATTGTGAAAAATAATAGCCATAAAAAACTCTAAAAACTACGAAAATCTTTTTTTTCTTGTTGTTTTTTTTCATTACCCACACACTTTACTTCTAACATATGTTTTTCCCTAATCAGTCCGTCAAATGACCATGTTATCCTCAAAGATGCAACATTTAGCACGTAGGGATGCTTTAGAGGTGAGTCTCCTACGAAGGACCAAGCGGGCCCCGCTAGGTCTCAATATGATACACCTAAGCATGACCTAAAGGCTGACCTACGTTGGGGTTCACTAACAAGGCTGTTCGGGGGAGCGTATGGTCGATAGTAGCTGCGACAACTTTCCACCTACTTCATAACACCGACGGCTCCCCTCCTAAAATAAAGGTTACTCAACTATAGGTCGTGTACAACATGTGTACTACGGACTTATTGGAAAAAGAAGGCCGGGGGGTAGACACATGATGCCAGATATAAAAGCGGTAACACATAGGATAAATACTGTATACAAAGAGCACGAAAACATTCCATAATGATAAAACAATAATACAAAACAACACAAAAAATGTTTATACACCTATAATGCCAAACAAAGCCGATACGACTCCAAAATAAGCTCGAATTCTGAACAGGTCCCTAGCAGAGTTGCCAGAGCTGTCACACCCCTTTTTCAACATCCAAAAGATTCAATTTTAAGGTTTGAAAGGGTTTTTATTATTAAAGTGACAAAAGTGAAGATTTGTTTCGAAAAGGACTTTTATATTCAAACTTAGAGTCGCCACTTGGCATGAATCAGGTGTACCAAGTCACCTTTGGAGAATCCTTTTCAAAAAATGATTTGACTCTTGAAACTGGTTTGCGAACAGAGATTCCAGTTAAGGAATTCTGTTGACCGAGGGGAAGGTGTTAGGCACCCCTCGATCCGTGGTTTGACCACGGTCGCTTGGTAGAGTGTATTGACTATTTTGACACTACGAATGTATAAACCACACAAAACAAGCAAAAATAATCGATCAAACAAACAAGACAAAACAATCCAAAATTTAAAGTCCAGTCCAATTATACAATCCCGGAAAAATGAAAAATGAGAAAATATAAACCTGTCTTGTTCTAAACTAATCCTAACTATGCTCCATTGCTTTCTCCACCTGATGTTCCAGGCCTTGATCGTGTGCCTTCTTCAAGTACATGATACTTCGGGGCATTCCCCGGATGAATCAATACAAATCTCTCGGGGCATTCCCTGGCCAAGTGAATACATTTTTAATGCGATAAAATAGAAAGA
>NW_025888676.1:4689-8821 GCF_002878395.1 Capsicum annuum | reverse complement strand
ACAGTGCCAGTGAGTCGTATCCCTGAATGGCAGGCTGTACCAGGACCGCAATTGTCTTCTGCTTCTATCATGATGGTGAGTGAACTTTGGAAATACGGATTTGAGCCAGGAAAAGGTTTGGGAGCATCTCTGCACGGTATAGTTCATCCCATATATCCGAGTGAGAACGTGGGCACGTTTGGTCTAGGATTTGAGCCTACAGCTGAAGACCTGAAGAAAGCCAAGGGAAGGAAAAAGGAAATATGGTCACTCCCTTTCCCAATGCCACTACTCAGTGAATCATTTGTTAAGAGCGGTGTCACGAAGCATGTGGGATTTGAGGTTGAATTGGTTGATGACTTCCAGAATCTTTGTATTAAAGTTGATATGGTCAAAGCAGGAGAAGGTACCAGTATGGCAGACGTGCAATTCATAGGTCCAGCTGTCCGGCTTAATAATTGGAAAGTCACTTCTCTCCCCGTCAGGAGGGAGTTTTGGTAGTTTATTTTGTTTTTCTTTCTGTTTATCTGAGTTATTTCAGGGTTGTAATTTGGATTTTAGTTTGTTTATGTTATGTTGGCATCTGTGTTTAAACCCCTCTATCTTTTATTTAATGAAATGCAATGTCCCTTTTGTTTCGTGTGTAATATATTCTATTTTTATTTTCTTACACAGTTCTCTTTATGCTGATTCTAATGACATGACATGCATGCGAAACTTTTAGCCTGATCTTAAAATCCAAACTAATCCAGATGTAATGAAGTAGGATGGGGAATATGATGAAAAAGAAGCACTAGAAGAAATAAGCAAAGAGTTGGAACAATTTGAAGACAAACCGAATCCTAATTTGAATGAGACTGAGCCAATAAATCTAGGGGATCAAGAAGATGTTAGGGAAACTAAAATCAGTGTACATGTTTTGCCACAGCTAAAAGATGAAATGATTCAAGCATTAATGGATTATAAGGATGTTTTTGCATGGTCTTATGATGATATGCCTGGTTTAAGCACTGAATTAGTGGCTCACAAATTGCCAACTGATCCCGCATTCCCTCTTGTCAAACAGAAGTTGAGGAAGTTTAAAACAGATGTAAGTATTAAAATCAAAGAGGAAATTATGAAACAACTTGAAGCCAAAGTAATTCGAGTAGCTCGCTATCCTATGTCGTTATCCAATGTTGTTTCCGTATCAAAGAAAGATGGCAAAATTCGAGTATGTATTGATTATCGTGATTTGAACAGAGCAAGTCCGGAAGATGATTTTCCACTACCCAACATCCATATTTTGTTAGACAACTGTGCTAAACACGAGGTCGCCTCTTTTGTGGATTGCTATGCCGGATATCACCAGATCATTATGGATGATGAAGACGCAGAGAAGAATTTTTATCACACCATGAGGAACTTATTGTTATCGAGTGATGCCGTTCGGTTTAAAGAATAGAACAGTCATCCCTGTAGAAGTTGAAATTCCCTCTCTTCGAGTCATTGTAGAAGCAGAGATTGATGATGACGAATGGGTAAAAACCCGACAGGAACATTTGAGTTTGATTGAAGAAAAGAGGCTAACGTCTGTGTGTCATGGCCAATTGTATCAGAGGAGGATGGCTCGAGCGTATAATAAAAAGGGTCCGTCCCAGGAATTTTGAAGTTAGTCAGTTGGTATTGAGATGTATCCTTCCTCACCAGGTTGAAGCGAAAGGCAAGTTCTCCCCTAACTGGCAAGGTCCCTTTGTTGTGAAAAAATTATTGCCCAATGGAGCCTTATATTTGACAGATATTGAAGGTAAAATGGCAGAAATGGCTATCAATACTGATGGGGTCAAAAGATACTATGTATGATATTGGATCCTTTGTTGAGTTTATTGCATGTTTAGTACTTGCATTCTTGAAGATTGATATGATGAAGGCATTTTATTTTTCTATCCAAACATTGTGTCATCCCTTGTTTACCCGTTTGAGCTTCGTTTTATTTTTCTTTCATATCCCTCTTTTGGAATCAAAATAGAGTAAAGATAAATGTCAAGAAAATAAGAACAAGAGAAAGAGTTCGAAAATAAAAAAAAAGAAAATAAAAAAAATCAATCAAAATTAAATAAAACAAAGAATAAGCTGATAGAACTACGTGCGACCTGATTCTCCTCTCTCGGGAGTGAGATACGTAGGATGCCCTATTTCGGGCTCGGTCCAACCAAATAAAGATTTAAGATTCACCCAGTCAACAAAACGGGGGCATGAGTTAATGCATTGTTTGAGTCGATTCTAAAAGTTGTAAGTCCCACCACCACTTCAAGTATCGTTTGATCCTCTTACCATCTTTTCTAACCTTAATCAAAAGCCAAGTTACAACCAAAGAAAGTCCTTCAGATCAATTTTTGATAATGTTAAGGCTAAGCATACAATGGATATGATGAAACATTTTGAAGTACCACTTGTCTCCCTCAGCATAAGAAATCAGGAAAGAAATACAAAAATAAGAGAGTCTTATTGGTGAAAACCCTCACGGGCATCATAAGGCGATGGTGAGTTAAGAGAAATGAAAATAAGAGAGTCTTATTGGTGAAAACCTTTGCATGCACCATAAGGCAATGTGAGTGGAGATAAATAAAAATGAGAGAGTCTTATTGATGAAAACCCTTACGGGCACTGTAAGGCGATGGAGAGTTCAAGAGAAAAGTGAAAAGTGAGAAGAAAGAGATTTGTTGGCGAATGTCTTTTAAGATGTCGTCAATCGAATGTGATATATGAGTACAATGGATTTGAAGAAGTGGCTCAGCGGCAAAACGTACGAACTCAACAACAAATGGGGAGTCTGGATTGGAAGATCACGCAGCTCAATCCAAAATGCATGTCATACTCATTGGAGTTGGTTGTCGTGTTCAGATAAGTTTTCTTTTTAAATATGGGACATTGCCCTTTTCTTTCATTTACATATTCATTGCTTTTTGTCTTTTCATGTCATTTATCAAAATAAAAGTCACCATCATTTCTTTACATTTTAAGTCAAGTCTGTGTCAAAACAAGCGATAAAGGATTTCAAAATTTACTACCAGTCTTTCCAGTTATATGAGGAAAACCCAAGGAACAACATAGGAAGAAATATGATCGTAATTCAACAAGCAAAGGAAGTCTATCAACCAACAGGCTATTGGATTCGTAGAAACATTCAGATTTGAGAAAAGAATGTACCTCAGGGGCATGGTAAAATGGAAACCCATTGTTTGCGTCAGAAATCACTTCCCTCAATATGGATTCGGGTCGATGATGAGGCAAGACACGACAAGTGTTAGCGATTTGGGAACAAAGATAAGAGGAACGAATGCTGGGGCAGATACCTGAGAAGCCAAGAGCTGCAAGCCAACACTAAGTTTTAACTGACAAATTTTCTTTGTTGAAACAGGGGCAAACTCGTTTCACTTGATTCAGCTTTCATTGGAAATACACATCCAAGGGATTTTTTTTACTTTCAGTTCAGGTCCCTCCTGAAAAATGATTTTACTTTCTGTTCAGGACCCTCCTGAAAAATGGGATTTTACTTTATGTTCAGGACCCTCCTGAAAAATGGGACTTTACTTTCTGTTCAAGGATTTTACTTTATGTTTAGGACCCTCTTGAAAAATGGGATTTTCCTTTACGTTCAGGACCCTCCTGAAAAATGGGATTTTACTTTCTGTTCAGTGATTTTACTTTATGCTCATGACCCTCCTGAAAAATGGGATTTTACTTTTTTGTTCAGGACCCTTCTGAAAAATGGGATTTTACTTTTTGTTCAGGACCCTCCTGAAAAATGTGATTTTACTTTCTGCTCAGGATCCTCCTAAAAAATGAGATTTTACTGTCTGTTCAGGACCTCCCTGAAAAATGGGACTTTACTTTCTGTTCAGTGATTTTACTTTATGCTCAGGACCCTCCTGAAAAATGAGATTTTACTTTATATTCAGGACCCTCCTGAAAAATGGGATTTTATTTTCTGTTCAGGACCCTCCTGAAAAATGGGATTATACTTTCTGTTCAGCGATTTTACTTTATGCTCAGAACCCTCCTGAAAAATGGGATTTTACTTTCTGCTTAGGACCCTCCTGAAAAATGGGATTTTTTAGGACCCTCCTGAAAAATGGGATTTTACTTTCTGTTCGGGACCCTCCTGAAAAAA
>NW_025888676.1:0-4589 GCF_002878395.1 Capsicum annuum | reverse complement strand
TCTGTTCAGGACCCTCCTGAAAAAATGGGATTTTACTTTCTGTTTAGTGATTTTACTTTATGCTCAGAACCCTCCTGAAAAATGGGATTTTACTTTCTGCTTAAGACCCTCCTGAAAAATGAGATTTTACTTTCTGCTTAGGACCCTCCTGAAAAATGAGGTTTTACTTTCTGTCAGGACCCTCCTGAAAAATGAGATTTTAAATTCTGTTCAGTGATTTTACTTTATGCTCAGGACCCTCCTGAAAAGTAGGATTTTACTTTCTGCTCAGGACATTTTACTTTCTGCTCAGGACCCTCCTGACAAATGGGGTTTCACTTTCTGTTCAGTGATTTTATTTTATGCTCAGGACCCTCCTGAAAAATGGGATTTTACTTTATGTTTAGGACCCTCCTGAAAAATGGGATTTTACTTTTTGTTCATGACCCTCCTGAAAAATGGGATTTTACTTTCTGTTCAGTGATTTTACTTTATGTTCAGGACCCTTCTAAAAAATGGGATTCTACTTTATGTTCAGGACCCTCCTGAAAAATGGGATTTTACTTTCTGCTCAGGACCCTCCTGAAAAATGGAATTTTACTTTCTGTTAAGGACCCTCCTGAAAAATGGGATTTTACTTTTTGTTCATTGATTTTACTTTCTGTTCAGGACCCTCCTGAAAAATGAGAATTTTGCTTTCTGCTCAGGACCCTCCTGAAAAATGGGATTTTACTTTCTGTTCAGGACCCTCCTGAAAATTGGGAATTTACTTTCAGTTCAGGACTCTCCTGAAAAATGGGACATTACTTTCTGTTCAGGACCTTCCTGGAAAATGGGACAATGCTTTCAAAAATGAAATACTACTTTGGTATAATTTTTTTTGAGATAATTTTCGTTCTAGTTTTAATTTTGGGTTTCAGGAGCCTAGTCAGGAGCCCGCCCAAAGAACAGAGTGATGAAATAGCAAGTCAGGAACCCGCCTAAAGAACAGGGTGATGAAATAGCAAGTTCGGAGCCCGTCGGGAGAACAGGGTGAAGAAAATGAAAGTCAAGCAACAAAGTGATGGAAATAGCCAGTCAGGAGCTCGCCTGAAAAATAGGGTGGAGAAATGAAAAGTCAAACAACAAAACGAAGCAATTGAAAGACAAGCAACAATTTGAAATAAATTGCAAATCAGGAGCCCGCTTAAAGAATAGGGTGATGAAAGTCGAGTCAAGAACCAACAGAAGCTGTATAGATAGGATTTTTGTAATTTTATTTATGTTTTAACTTATAATTTTCATTTCTAATGTAATGACAGAGCCGCGGACCAGAACCTCGACGGGATCTCACTCGACTCTCCAACTTGGTATAGTCCACCGCCTTCCAAAAGTTGAGATACTTGTCACTCGATCCTCTCATAACTTGGTTGGTTAGGCTGTCCTAATTCAAAACCCGATAGTCCTTCTTTCTTCTGTTTCTTCCTTTGAATAATGGTCGAGACAAAATTCTGTCTCGTTGTCTACTTCTTTGTCTGAAAACACTTCGTGTTTACATTCAAAGGGGTCATGATGTAGACACGTAATTTTGCCCCCCTTAGAAGTTTGATTTTATTCATTTTCTACCTTAGCATATCATGTACCCTTCACGATGTCGTTTTTACCCACTCTTATTTTATCCTACCGTGTACCCTCACCCATGTCATTATACCCCGCAAAATACAAAAAAAATAATAATACAAATAATAAAATAACTAACCCTATCTTATCCTAACCACCTACCCAATAAAAAAATAACACCTCACCACTACCCCCTACCCCACGTTACCCCACCCCCCTCTCTTTTCATTGTCAAAAAAGAAAGGCCTTAAAACACAATATATATACATACCCACATACACAAAAAATGGATGAACAGTGAATAGTAACCAAAAAAAAAGAAAAAATCAGCATCACCTCTCTCTACCTCTCTCTCTCTCTAGAAACCTTCGGTGGCCGCCCTTCACCGCCGACGTCGGAGCAGCCATAGCCGCCGCCTTCTCCCTCCACCGCTTCACCGTTCTCTCAACAACGACAGCTGACCCGTCGTCACCGAAATTGGCTCGTCCATCAAACCCTCCTCCATTCGCCGGCGAAACAACCGACCGCCGCCTTCTCTCGGCCGTGATCTCTCTTCTCCTCCGGCGAACTAGCGCCGACACCTCTCTGTTCTCCACTTTCCAAATCTGTCTCATCACCGCCTAGATCTGCCGCCACCGTCAACAACGACCCGCCACCGGCCTTCCCTCCCTCCGGTGATAACAGTCACCGTCAACAATAACCCGCACCGCCTCCGCCGTCAACACCCAACCCCCGAATGGCAGTCATCATAGCCGATCAGCCGCCGCCGTCTCTCCATCCCCGGAGCTCGATTTGCATTGATTTTTGGTTTCCTATTGTCTTTGGTTGTTTTTGGTTTAGTCTATTTCATGTTTCGATGTCGATAGTGGGTTTCGAGTCGCCTTTATCGAATCTCGTCGTCGTTCTTGGTTGGGTTTCGTATAGTAAAGGTTCTTATTCACGGGTTTTGGAGCTGTCCGATTATTATTTTAATACCGAGTTTGGTTTGCTCGTTGTGAGGTTCTCCGGTCTAGTATTTTGGTCTTCGAATTTCTTTATTATTGACAAGGATCAATTTCATCGAGGTCCATTTCTTCTAACCGAATCTTTAATTTATTTTGACTTTTTATTGATGTTGTTGGTTGGGGTAGGGTATGGGGCATGGGGTAGTGATGTGTTGTCCAAAATTGATAGGAGGGGTGGTTAATTTTGTTACAAAAGAATATTTGGGGATTAGGTTTGTTAGTGGGTTTGTTATTTTTTTTGTATTTTTATGGGATATAATCATACAGGTGAAGGCACGTGGTAAAACAGGGATAAAAATGTGTTACTTGGGTCTTCGGGAGGGACAGAATTAGGTGTCTACATCATGCTCCCTTTGAATGTAAACACGAAGTGTTTTTAAGCAAAGAAGTAGATAGCGAGACCAAATTTTGACCCGACCATTATTCGAAGAAAGAAACAGAAGGAAGAAGGACAACCGGGTCTTGACTTAAGACATCCTTCCTACCCAAATTATGAGAGAATCAAGTCACGGGTATTTCAAAGGATTAGAAGAGAAGTGGACTATACTGAGTTGGAGAGTCGAGTGAGGTTTCGGTCCGCAGCTCTGTTATTACATCAAAATGAAAATTATAAGTTAAAACATAAATGAATTACAAAAATCCTATCTATACAGCTTCTGATGGTTCTTGATTGGAATTTCATCACCCTGTTCTTCAGGCGGGCTCCTGACTCGCTATTTCATCACCCTGTTCTTCAGGCAGGCTCCTAACTTGCTATTTCATCACCATCACCCTGTTCTTCAAGCGGGCTCCTGACTTGCTATTTTATCACCCTGTTCTTCAGGCGGGCTCCTGAAACCCAAAATTAAAACTAGAACGAACATTATCCCAAACAAAAGTTATAGTAAAGTAGTATTTCATTTTTGAAAGGTTGTCCTATTTTCCAGGAGGGTCCTGAACAGAAAGTAAAGTCCCATTTTTCAGGAGGGTCCTGAACATAAAGTAAAATCTCATTTTTCATGAGCGTCCTGAACAGAAACTAAAACCCATTTTTCAGGAGGGTCCTGAATAGAAAGTAAAATCCCATTTTTAGGAGGGTCCTGAACATAAAGTAAAATCTCATTTTTTAGGAGGGTCCTGAACAGAAAGTAAAATCCCATTTTTCAAGAGGGTCCTGAACATAAAGTAAAATCCTATTTTTCAGGAGGGTCCTAAACATGAAGTAAAATCCCATTTTTCAGGAGGGTCCTGAACAGAAAGTAAAATCCCAATTTTCAGGAGGGTCCTGAACATAAGTAAAATCCCATGGATGTGCATTTCCAAAGGTAGCTGATTGAAGTGAAGCGAATTTTCCCCTATTTCAACATAGAAAATTTGTCAGTTAACAACTTAGTGGTGGCTTGCAGCTCTTGGCTTCTCAGGTATCTGCCCCAGCATTCGTTCCTTTCATCTTTGTTCCCAAATCGCTAACACTTGCCATGTCTTGCCGCATCTTTGACCCAGACCCATATTGAGGGAAATGAGCTCTGACTCAAACAACGAGTTTCCATTTTACCATGCCCCTGAAGTGCACTCTTTTCCTAAATCTGAATGTTACCATGCCCCTGAGTTTCCTGTGCTATTCCTTGGATTTTCCTCATATAATTGGAAGGACTGGTAGTAAATTTTGAAATCCTTTCTCGCTTGTTTTGACACAGACTTGACTTAAAATGTAAAGAAAATGATGGGAACTTTTATTTTTGATAAATGACATAAAAAGACAAAAAGCATGAATATGTAAATGAAAGAAAAGGGCAATATCCCATATTCAAAAGAAAACTTATCTGAATACGACAACCAACTCCAATGAGTATGACATGCATTTTGGATTGAGCTGCCTGATCTTCCTATCCAAACTCCCCATTTGTTGTTGATTTCGTACTTTTTGCCGCTGAGCTGCTTCTTGACATCCATTGGACTCATACATCACATTCGATTGACGACATCTTAAAAGACTTTCATCAACAAATCTCTTTCTTTTCACTTTTC
>NW_025888675.1:0-8051 GCF_002878395.1 Capsicum annuum | reverse complement strand
AGTCCTTGAAAGTTCTTCATAGCCAGTTCCAAACTTTTCACCTTTCGGGATATCTCCTCTTGTTCTTCTATCATTACAGGCTTTTTAGTATTAAGAGGAAATTCGAGCGGTTGAGTGTAGCCATAAGGACCAATCAACTTAAATGTGGGACTAAAAGCATGATGCTGATCAGCAGAAATATTCAACACAGGCGTATTTACAGAGTAGGGAGGTATAATCAGTGGATAAACATCAAAAGTGGAGCATCAAGTGGGGGTGGTTCTGCAAAAAACATGAACAATATGTGGAGTTGAGCATGTGGTAGTCTTATGTTGAGGATTGAGGAAATGAATATTGGAAGTATTTGGATAGTGTTGCTTCAGAGTAGATGCTGATGCATGTTGTAATGTGTCAACAATAATAGGAAACTATGCATGTGACAATGGAGCCAAGTTAGAAAGATATTCCAGATCATCAGTGAGAAATGGAGGAGGTGGCAACCCATTAGCCCAAGCTCGATGCACTTTTATCATTTGTTGCCTCAATTTACGAATCTCTTCATTAGCTCCTAAATTCTCAGTCCCCGAAATCCCTATCGATCAGTGACCACAACCTCGGTATTCCTGTTAGCTATAACCTTCTCTTCAAAATGGGGCAATATGGAGGACCAACCAATATGTCACAAACCAACCACCTTAAACTAACTAGACAAAAGATAGAAAATACATTAGAGTTTAACACTTTGTCAAAACCTTTTTCCTCATCTTATTATGAAAAGATCACCAAACCCAAGAAGGGCACCAACGTATCTCATCCCCGAAAGAGGAGAATCAGGTGTGCGTAGTTTGTGAAATCTTGCCAAAATGGCCAATTAAACTCTTTTTCCTATTCTTGAAACTTAAAAAAAAATAACAAATTGTCAAAAGAATTGACGAAAATCTTTTTGCGTTTTTCAGGTTTAAATCCCTATACAAAATGAAACCTATGATTATCGAAGAAATTTTTTTGGTTTTTGATTTTGAACTTGATACGAAAATGAAACTTGAAACTACTAAAGGAATTTTTTTTTGTAGTTTTCTTTTGAAGATGTATATGAAATACCTAATCTAATAAATAGTGAAAAAAATCTTTTTGGATTTTTTTGAAATAAGATCCCCGAACCAACAATAGGCTGCCTATGTATCTCACTCTCGGGAGAGGAGAATTAGGGGTGCGTAGTTTGTCCAGATTGGACAATTAATGATTAACTGACCGATTGACCCTAACTTAAGAGACACGACCAAAGAAAGACAAATAAAATCTTTTTTGGGGGGGTTTTAATCAGACACTTCACATAAAACTGACATCAACAACTATGAAAGAAAAATCTTTTTGGTATTTTTGTTATATAAAATGTACAAAACTTCTATCATTTTTGAATTTTCTTTTATAAAAACTCCTGAAAGAAAATCTTTTTAAAATTTTCAAATTATGAATGCTTTCTAAAGAAGATAAAGGAAAATATTTTGATGTTTTTATTTTTTTTCGAGAAATGACTGCAAAAATTAAAAAATCTTTTTGAATTTTTGAATTGTGAAAAACGAAAGCCATAAAAAACTCTAAAAACTTATGAAACTCTTTTTTCTTTTCGACTCACTTTTCTTTTTCTTTTTTTTCTTTTTTTTTCAATATTTTCTTGCCTTCGCACTTTACTTCTAACACATGCTTTTCCCAAATCAGTCTGTCAAATGACCACGTTACCCTCAGAGATACAATATTTAGCACGTAGGGATGCTTTAAAGGTGAGTCTCCTACAAAGGGCCACGCGGGTCCAGCTAGGTCTTAATATGATGCAGATAAGTATGTCCTAAAGGTTGACCTACGTTGGAGTCCACTAACAAGGCTGTTCGGGGGAGTGTATGGTCGATAGTGGCTGTGAGAGCTTTCCACCCACTCGATAACACCGACGAATCCCCCTTCTAAAATAAGGGTGACTCAACTAGAGGTCGTGTACAACACGTGTACTATGACTTGTTGCAGAAAAAATGACTTGAGTTATGCACATGATGCCAAATATAAAATGGTAACACATAAAGAAAAACTGTAAACACGTAGCAAGTAGGCACTCAAGAATGATAAAATAAATATGAACAATAACACAAAAAATGTCTATACACCCATAATGTCAAACTAAGACGATACAACTCAAAAAAATAAGCTCGAATTCTGAAAAATCCCCAGCAAAATCGCCAGAGATGTCACACCCTTTTTTTAACCCAAAAGATTAATTTGTTTTAAGTGCAAAAGGGGTTTTATTAGTAAAGTGACAAAATAAAGAATTCCTTCGAATTGGATTCATTTTATAATAAACTCAGAGTCGCCAATTGACATAATCGGGTGTGCCAAGTCACCTTTGGAAATCTATTTTCAAAACTGTTTTTGACTATTTTAAACTGGTTTACAAATAGACATTCTGGCTAAGGAATTCTGTTGACCGAGGGGAAGGTGTTAGGCGCCCCTCGATCCCATGGTTCGACCACGGTTTCTTGGTAAAGCATATTCGCGAATTTGACACTATGAATGTACAAACCACACAAAACACATAAAACAATCAATAAAACACTCAAAATAAAATAAATCTTAAATATAGTGTACAGTCCAATTATACAATCCCAAACTAGAAAAATACGGAAATGTACACCTATGCCAACCTACATTAATACTAAACTACACTCCAATGCTTACCCAGTGCCCCTCGGCCCTTCTTCACGGACGTCTTCCAGGTATAAAATACTTTGGGGTATTCCCCGGCGAATAAACAAAAACACCTCGGGGAGTTCCCCGTCCAAATGAATACATCTTCAAATCTTGTGAGATAAAGTAGAAAGAAACATTCACACACATATTCAATCATTCAACAAAATACCACCTAAAATTTGTCTACCCGACTTAGCATCTGCCTACCCTACTCAACCTAAAACATGATACTATCAAGTTTAACATCAATATTTGTCTCAAAATAAATCAACAACAATAAATCAGGACTAATCCATATTCATTTCATCAATTTTTAATCTTGACACCAAATCAATAATTCACAATCACCATTTTAACAATCCACAATCATAGTTAATGAAACCAAAGAAAGAATCAAAATCCCCGAAACACTCATATCACATCATGCTTCACACAAATAAAACACATATAATGAAATAAAAGTGAGAAAAGATAGAATTGGACCTCTGATCACGCTTTCAAAATCAATGTATTATTTTAATTAAAATTGGGAGAATCCACGTCCGATAACATCAACTCAAACCTCAACCAAAAACTCCCAAATCATAGATTTCAACCCGAATCGTAACGCAGCTATAAATGAACCCCAACTATTGTCCACCCATTTGCGTTTCCACCAATCTAATACAAAATAAATTTCAAAGTAAACAACAAATCACACTTAATTTCAGATGCACCGATCTGGTCTCTTTATTCCCCAGTGAGTTTGAGATGGGATCGAAAGATTTTTAGTATGAGATGTTATTTTTGTTTTGCCAGAGTTCCAACGAGCTCCGATAGTGACAGACAGAAGGAGTACGACTTAGATCTCACACAAAAATGGTGGTTCCCGCAAGATTTTATTGGAACAAGCTTCCCCACTGTCGTTTCTCTCTTCTCTCTCACTTAAACTCTCAGATTTTTCTTATTTTTCTCTCAAGTTTCTCGTAAATTTCTTACGCTCTCTCGGATCTCTCTTTGACTCTTCATTTCTCCCTCTCTCATCTCTCTATTTCTCCCTCTCTCGTCTCCCTATTCTCATATTGTTTTCTCTCAATCTCTCTTTCTCATGCATTCCTTATAGTGTGTGTTCTAACAGGTCTTTATGTGAATTATGCATGTTTTTTTTTATACCAGTGAGTGTGTGTATATTGTTGTTCAGCTGTGTGTATTGTGTGTTCTACAATGTGTGAATATTTTGGTATGAATTTGTTCCTAGTGTGTGAATTATGAGTAGTGTATTGTATACCCAAAATGGAAAAAGGGGATAATGGAGACACCACTCAAAGATAGGGGACCCACTTAAATTACACAGACCTCACCATTTCCATTTTGGGTATACAATACACTACTCATAATTCACACACTAGGAACAAATTCATACCAAAATATTCACACATTGTAGAACACACAATACACACAGCTGAACAACAATATACACACACTCACTGGTATAAAAAAAAACATGCATAATTCACATAAAGACCTGTTAGAACACACACTATAAGGAATGCATGAGAAAGAGAGATTGAGAGAAAACAATATGAGAATAGGGAGACGAGAGAGGGAGAAATAGAGAGATGAGAGAGGGAGAAATGAAGAGTCAAAGAGAGATCCGAGAGAGCGTAAGAAATTTACGAGAAACTTGAGAGAAAAATAAGAAAAATCTGAGAGTTTAAGTGAGAGAGAAGAGAGAAACGACAGTGGGGAAGCTTGTTCCAATAAAATCTTGCGGGAACCACCATTTTTGTGTGAGATCTAAGTCGTACTCCTTCTGTCTGTCACTATCGGAGCTCGTTGGAACTCTGGCAAAACAAAAATAACATCTCATACTAAAAATCTTTCGATCCCATCTCAAACTCACTGGGGAATAAAGAGACCAGATCGGTGCATCTGAAATTAAGTGTGATTTGTTGTTTACTTTGAAATTTATTTTGTATTAGATTGGTGGAAACGCAAATGGGTGGACAATAGTTGGGGTTCATTTATAGCTGCGTTACGATTCGGGTTGAAATCTATGATTTGGGAGTTTTTGGTTGAGGTTTGAGTTGATGTTATCGGACGTGGATTCTCCCAATTTTAATTAAAATAATACATTGATTTTGAAAGCGTGATCAGAGGTCCAATTCTATCTTTTCTCACTTTTATTTCATTATATGTGTTTTATTTGTGTGAAGCATGATGTGATATGAGTGTTTCGGGGATTTTGATTCTTTCTTTGGTTTCATTAACTATGATTGTGGATTGTTAAAATGGTGATTGTGAATTATTGATTTGGTGTCAAGATTAAAAATTGATGAAATGAATATGGATTAGTCCTGATTTATTGTTGTTGATTTATTTTGAGACAAATATTGATGTTAAACTTGATAGTATCATGTTTTAGGTTGAGTAGGGTAGGCAGATGCTAAGTCGGGTAGACAAATTTTAGGTGGTATTTTGTTGAATGATTGAATATGTGTGTGAATGTTTCTTTCTACTTTATCTCACAAGATTTGAAGATGTATTCATTTGGACGGGGAACTCCCCGAGGTGTTTTTGTTTATTCGCCGGGGAATACCCCAAAGTATTTTATACCTGGAAGACGTCCGTGAAGAAGGGCCGAGGGGCACTGGGTAAGCATTGGAGTGTAGTTTAGTATTAATGTAGGTTGGCATAGGTGTACATTTCCGTATTTTTCTAGTTTGGGATTGTATAATTGGACTGTACACTATATTTAAGATTTATTTTATTTTGAGTGTTTTATTGATTGTTTTATGTGTTTTGTGTGGTTTGTACATTCATAGTGTCAAATTCGCGAATATGCTTTACCAAGAAACCGTGGTCGAACCATGGGATCGAGGGGCGCCTAACACCTTCCCCTCGGTCAACAGAATTCCTTAGCCAGAATGTCTATTTGTAAACCAGTTTAAAATAGTCAAAAACAGTTTTGAAAATAGATTTCCAAAGGTGACTTGGCACACCCGATTATGTCAATTGGCGACTCTGAGTTTATTATAAAATGAATCCAATTCGAAGGAATTCTTTATTTTGTCACTTTACTAATAAAACCCCTTTTGCACTTAAAACAAATTAATCTTTTGGGTTAAAAAAAGGGTGTGACATCTCTGGCGATTTTGCTGGGGATTTTTCAGAATTCGAGCTTATTTTTTTGAGTTGTATCGTCTTAGTTTGACATTATGGGTGTATAGACATTTTTTGTGTTATTGTTCATATTTATTTTATCATTCTTGAGTGCCTACTTGCTACGTGTTTACAGTTTTTCTTTATGTGTTACCATTTTATATTTGGCATCATGTGCATAACTCAAGTCATTTTTTCTGCAACAAGTCATAGTACACGTGTTGTACACGACCTCTAGTTGAGTCACCCTTATTTTAGAAGGGGGATTCGTCGGTGTTATCGAGTGGGTGGAAAGCTCTCACAGCCACTATCGACCATACACTCCCCCGAACAGCCTTGTTAGTGGACTCCAACGTAGGTCAACCTTTAGGACATACTTATCTGCATCATATTAAGACCTAGCTGGACCCGCGTGGCCCTTTGTAGGAGACTCACCTTTAAAGCATCCCTACGTGCTAAATATTGTATCTCTGAGGGTAACGTGGTCATTTGACAGACTGATTTGGGAAAAGCATGTGTTAGAAGTAAAGTGCGAAGGCAAGAAAATATTGAAAAAAAAAGAAAAAAAAGAAAAAGAAAAGTGAGTCGAAAAGAAAAAAGAGTTTCATAAGTTTTTAGAGTTTTTTATGGCTTTCGTTTTTCACAATTCAAAAATTCAAAAAGATTTTTTAATTTTTGCAGTCATTTCTCGAAAAAAAATAAAAACATCAAAATATTTTCCTTTATCTTCTTTAGAAAGCATTCATAATTTGAAAATTTTAAAAAGATTTTCTTTCAGGAGTTTTTATAAAAGAAAATTCAAAAATGATAGAAGTTTTGTACATTTTATATAACAAAAATACCAAAAAGATTTTTCTTTCATAGTTGTTGATGTCAGTTTTATGTGAAGTGTCTGATTAAAACCCCCCCAAAAAAGATTTTATTTGTCTTTCTTTGGTCGTGTCTCTTAAGTTAGGGTCAATCGGTCAGTTAATCATTAATTGTCCAATCTGGACAAACTACGCACCCCTAATTCTCCTCTCCCGAGAGTGAGATACATAGGCAGCCTATTGTTGGTTCGGGGATCTTATTTCAAAAAAATCCAAAAAGATTTTTTTCACTATTTATTAGATTAGGTATTTCATATACATCTTCAAAAGAAAACTACAAAAAAAAATTCCTTTAGTAGTTTCAAGTTTCATTTTCGTATCAAGTTCAAAATCAAAAACCAAAAAAATTTCTTCGATAATCATAGGTTTCATTTTGTATAGGGATTTAAACCTGAAAAACGCAAAAAGATTTTCGTCAATTCTTTTGACAATTTGTTATTTTTTTTTAAGTTTCAAGAATAGGAAAAAGAGTTTAATTGGCCATTTTGGCAAGATTTCACAAACTACGCACACCTGATTCTCCTCTTTCGGGGATGAGATACGTTGGTGCCCTTCTTGGGTTTGGTGATCTTTTCATAATAAGATGAGGAAAAAGGTTTTGACAAAGTGTTAAACTCTAATGTATTTTCTATCTTTTGTCTAGTTAGTTTAAGGTGGTTGGTTTGTGACATATTGGTTGGTCCTCCATATTGCCCCATTTTGAAGAGAAGGTTATAGCTAACAGGAATACCGAGGTTGTGGTCACTGATCGATAGGGATTTCGGGGACTGAGAATTTAGGAGCTAATGAAGAGATTCGTAAATTGAGGCAACAAATGATAAAAGTGCATCGAGCTTGGGCTAATGGGTTGCCACCTCCTCCATTTCTCACTGATGATCTGGAATATCTTTCTAACTTGGCTCCATTGTCACATGCATAGTTTCCTATTATTGTTGACACATTACAACATGCATCAGCATCTACTCTGAAGCAACACTATCCAAATACTTCCAATATTCATTTCCTCAATCCTCAACATAAGACTACCACATGCTCAACTCCACATATTGTTCATGTTTTTTGCAGAACCACCCCCACTTGATGCTCCACTTTTGATGTTTATCCACTGATTATACCTCCCTACTCTGTAAATACGCCTGTGTTGAATATTTCTGCTGATCAGCATCATGCTTTTAGTCCCACATTTAAGTTGATTGGTCCTTATGGCTACACTCAACCGCTCGAATTTCCTCTTAATACTAAAAAGCCTGTAATGATAGAAGAACAAGAGGAGATATCCCGAAAGGTGAAAAGTTTGGAACTGGCTATGAAGAACTTTCAAGGACT
>NW_025888674.1:0-2963 GCF_002878395.1 Capsicum annuum | reverse complement strand
TAACCTTTAGAGATATCAAAATAATATAACTAAACTTTATCTTTACATTAAAAAACTTTTCAAAACAGAGATATAAAAATAATACAATTAAACTTAATCTTTATTTAAATTTTTTTTTCAAAGCCGACTGATATTCATCTACCGCCTGTAAATTCATCTACGACCTGTAAACTACAACAAAATAATATAATAGTGATCACAAAACTTTAGTTTTGATGAAAATAATTTTTGTTCGAGCGAAAATTTTGACACGAAAGAATGACTTGAATGAAAACAAAGAAGATATATATATACACATGATGAATTCTATTATATTGACAAAAATAGTGAAGAAGTTGAGGGTTAGAAAATTAAGCACCCATCAATCTAGACAGGCAACTGAATCAAGTTAAATGAGCATCAATCATATTTTTTCAATAGGTAAATCAGTTTCTTCTCTAGTTTAACGTGCATCTCAATATTTATAGAAGTATTTTCTTAATAGAATCCTATTTTAGGAGTATTTTTCTAATTAATCAGTACAAAAGAAAATATAAACTATTTCTCCTTTCATATATTTTAGAAGTCTAGTTAATATAATAAAAATAATTAAATAATAAATTGAAGAAAATAGTGAAAAGTTGTTGTCCGGTGACCAGGAGGTCACGGGTTCAAGCTTGGAAACAACCTCCAGCAGAAATGCAAGGTAAGGTTGCATACGATACACCCTTGTGGTGGGATCCTTCCCCGAACATATCGCATAGCGGTAGGTTTAGTGCACCGAGGTGCCCTTTTTTTTTTTAGTGAAAAGACAGTTTTATCTAGAGGAGAGTCTTTTAATGAAGGACAAAGTTCAAATCACTTTTTTAAGGGCATTTACACTTTTAATATATTACAGATATAAATTATATATGTACATTTAGGGGCGGACCTATGTAGGATTTTGGGGTGTTCCGGTACCCATTAAATTCGATGCGGAATAGGTATAATTATATTGAAAATATAGAAAAATAGGTATAAAATATATAAAAGCACCCATTATAACAAAAAATTGATTGGGTGTATTGACATTTAGGTTAATCTGAAGGTGCTTCATTGGAAGGGGAGGCCATAGGATCGAACCTATTGAGGTGATTTGTGTATTCGATATATAGGAACAAATGAAAGGATGGAAGGGCTGATATTTTAACATGGAACCATTTGGCATTCCTGGTGGTGAAAGAAAATGCTTATATACAACTAGGAATATGGTGATTATATTGCAGTGGATTATAATTTGCTGGATTGCTTTTATTTGTTACTATTAGATATTACTATTAGATATTTAGCTCATCATACCAGAAACTCAATCTAAGAAAGTGCAAAACGTGTGTTTGGTTTTAACTAACTAAAATTTGTTTACAGTCATATCATTGGGGGTCATCAGTTTCATTAATTTAAAATACATCATTTTCACCTCAAACTATACAAGAAAAGTCTAAGACACACCTAAACTATACAAGAAAATGCTTTACACCCTATAAAGCATTATACTACTTGCACGTGGTGTGGTTTATTACACGCGCCTTCCACGTCAGTGCCACGTCAGCTAATGCAGTTATAGACTTACACCTCACTAACCACAACCTCTCCAAATTCTTTGCCTCAGCTACTGCAACAACACCTACATCCTTCAACTCAGTAGCATTTGACAAATCAATCTCAACCAAATTCCCACAATTCATAGCTAAATTAGACAATTCCACATGGGTAAAAAAATTAGACTTTGAAAGATTAATTGATTTCAACATTTCTTTACATAAACTAGCTATAACTGTTAGTGTTCCATCTGTAATTCTTGGACAAAGGGAAAGATCAAGATTGATAATTTGCGGGTATCTGTTAAGAATCTTTGTTAAGTGTTCTAGCCTGAAGGGTTTCAAGGTTTTCCTATGGTGGGATTCAAAAGCTAAAAATGATTAGTGAGAACGACTTTTTGTCAAATGGGTTGTCCCTAAGACAATCAAGAATTGAAAAGACAATTTCTTCAGATAGAAAATCGAATGGGTTGTAATTGGATTGTGAAATTTGCTTTTGCTTCTTCATTGTTTTCCAAGATTGGTCCTTTATGGTTCTTGCAAGCTAAATTGTGAGTTAGATTTGGATAAAAAAAAATTTAGGTGGAAATTTTTAGAGGAAGATTGGGCGGTGAAGATGTAATATTGTAGTGTTCATGTGAATTTGATGATATAAAGAAGTTTAGGGAAATTAAGAAGCAACAGTTTAACAGAAAAATACTGGCCTGGTTGAGAACAAACTGAGTGAGGAAGAAGATGAGAAGAATATTTCAATTACTTTATTGTCCTTGATGGTTTTGAGAGAAACAGTTATTCCATAATCCAATTCGTTGAAGGGAAAATAACAAATTCAATTTGAATTTTGGTGAGTCTGTTTAAGCTTAGTTCGAAATTAATGATTCGAATTTTGTTTCGAGATTTTGAAATTAGTGAAATTGACATCAATTCGGTGGGGTTGGAGTTTGGGGGAGGGGGATGATGAAGAAGATAGTTGGTTGGGGTGAGGTTGGTGTTGGGGGTGGGGGTAATGAAGAAGATGATGGTTTGGGGGTGGGGGTGATGAAGAAAATGATGGTTTGGGGGTGGGGGTGGGGAGATGGATGCTAGGGGTTGGGTAGAGGAGTATTTTATTTTTTTATTTTTTATATTAATTTTTAATGTAGATGCATTTTTTTATTTAATTAATTATGTATTTTTCACGTCAGATCTAGGGGGTAAAAAGTATCACTTTTTTATAGTTAGATGTATAATAGGTCACTTAGATAGTTTAAGTGTGACTTAAACTTTCCTTATATAGTTTGGGAGGGGGGGGGGGAGGATGCCTTTTCCCAATTAAATTATGCATGAATTATCATACAGATTGTTATAGTAGACCATCGCGTACAGGTCCAACATGATAGTGTTCGATCAAACAAAATGAGTCCAAAA
>NW_025888673.1:0-1025 GCF_002878395.1 Capsicum annuum | reverse complement strand
ATCCAGCATGCTGTTGCTTCAAATATGAGGAGGTTAGTATCCCAACCGAGTCATCTAATTTTAATCCCGATTGTGGATTGAATCGTTGGGGGTCTTTCGGAAGCAGCCTCTCTACCTCCGTGAGGTAGGGTTAAGGTCCGTGTACTCTACCACCGTGGGGTTGGAGTACACTTGGATATGTTATTGTTGTTGACTTGTTATGGATTGAACCGAACTTCCGTTGCTCCACTTGAAATTGTTGCAACTTTTAATCACTTATTACTTATTTGTCAAAAATAGAAAAGGATAAATTTTCGTTAACCTGAACTTTGAATTATGTGTGTTTGTGTGTGTGTTGGGGGAGGGGCGCTTAGCTCTGAGGTTAGAGCATCGCCTTTGTAATATTGTGATGGTCATTGGTTCGATTTGGTAGCTGATGTTTCCCTATTTTTTTTTTTTTTCGGTTCATAAAAGGACTTTATAGAGAAATCCCTAATGACCAATCCTTGCCCGGGTTGCTAACGATCCACTACAAGGGATGTTGGCTTAATCCGAGGGAAATCATGCAGATGCTTTGCCGAATTATTATGAAGCTATGTGACTAGAAAGTGATCCTTATATTAGAACCATTGGAAGGTGACTATAACACCCGAGTTAAATATAGAAGGCAAGAACACTTTTGGGCCAATTCTCATTAATTTATCATGGTTGAAGGGCTCGGAGCCCTGGAGTAACTAGTAAAGTTGCTACCATGTGACCAGAAGGTGATGGGTTCAAACCTCGGAAACAGCCTCCTCCAAAAATGCAAGGTAAGACTACGTCTAATACACCCTTATGGTGGGGCTCTTCCCCGAACCCTACGTATAGCGGAAGTTTTAGTGCATCGGACTGTCTTTTTTTTTTCCTAATTCATGATTACAATTTTGTGAGTTTCATCATGTGATCTTACTAGACCTATACCGGGAGTTTTATAGTGCATCGGACTGTCTTTTTTTTTTGTTACAATTTTGTGAGTTCCATCATGTGATCTTACTAGACCTATTTTC
>NW_025888672.1:2252-4796 GCF_002878395.1 Capsicum annuum | reverse complement strand
GTGTTCTATTATAAGGTAATATACTTGTGGATGTGATATATATATATATATATATGTATATATATATATATCATGTAGTGATCGATTGATGAACGATGTAGTCAAAACCTAGTAGAACATAATTAAGCTAATAATTAAATATAATTAATCGATCACTCATCAGAGTATGTATATGAAATACGTCGTATTATATTATTGGATAATATACTCGTGTACGTATGTGATATTTATAGTACGTATTTAGAACTTGATTTAGTCGATAGTGTATATATGTGTGTGTATGTATAGGTATATGTATAGTATATACATATTATATAGTGAAGGTATATTAATGACATAATATAATCTAACTGATAATTCATCTGAGAATTTGTGATATAAGTTGTCTATTATTATGGGATAATAAAATCCTGTATGTGATGTTTATAGTACGTATTTAAAAGTTGACAGACAATTGAATATATGTATATATACGTATATCTCGTGTAGCGACATATGCAGTAATCAAAATTAAAGCTAGATAACTGAATCTATATATCAAAATATTTTGAATGATACGTTGATATCATATTATTGAGGAAATAGATGTACTATTTTATGTCAATATAGATACGCATATATTGTTGAAGTTGTAATAACTTAAGACAAGTAATCGATAATTTATCTGATTAACACGTTGTATTACAAGGTATATATACATATATATATATATATATAATATCGTATTTAAAAGATAATTAATCAAAAATTTAACTTAATTTGCAAAATTAATTGATATTATTATACGATTGGAAAAATATACTACTCGTGTTAAGGTGATGATAAAATAACTAATTATTTAATTTAAATATATAGAGTTGTATTAAATTATTTGTATGATTTTATAAATATTATAGAATTTATTAAAAAATTATTTTGTTAAAAATTAATTGTAATTCATTAATTTATTTTAATTTACTAATTGCAGTTTGCTAAACATTAATTTAATATCAATGGAACTTAATTTTAAAAAATATATATTTGAAAACCGACCACATGTGGTCGGTTTTCTAGAAAATATTTTCCAGAAAACCGATCACATGTGGTCGGTTTTCAAATAATTTTTTTTTAAAAAATTAAGTTCCATTAACCTGACCCGACCTGATGAAAATAATAAAACATCAAAACACACACACACCTAACCCTGAACCCGCAATCTCATCAGCTACACACACACACACCAACACACACACATCGCGATCTACTCCGGCTAGGTACTCCGACAACTGCTCCCGCTCTACTCTGTCGACGACAGCTCGGGTATGAAGCTATTTTTGTGTTTTTTTTTATTTTTTGAGATTTTTAAATTCCTTTTATGGTTTAGCTTGTTGTTCCAGATATAGGTTTCGCTTGATTGAAGTTATTCATGGTAGAAATCCCTTAAAATTTGAGTCTTTTGAATCTTTAGCTATGAAATTTTAAGGTTGTTGATTTGCTTTTATGGTAGCTTTTGATATGAGTTTTGTGGTGTCGAAGTTATTATTGATTGCAATTCCTCAAAGTTGGAATCTCTAGTTCTGATTTGTTGAGATTCTTGATTTACTTTTATGGTTTTAGTATCTTTAGTAGATTTTAGTATCTTTAGTATTTTGAAATCCCTAATTTAGTATCTTTGAGTTAGATTTTAGCTAAAGTTTACGAATTTGAGTTCGAATTACCTAAATTTTGGTTAGTCTTGACATTTACTAGCATTTGAGTTCTAATAATTTTACTATTTGATAGGATTCTAATCTGGTATAAGGATCGTTTAGCTATATTTTTTGGTGACCGCTTATCGATCTCTTTTACTTTAATTTAGACCAAGCAAAGGTAAGTTGCTGTCTTCTTGTTATTGTTCATATTGAAGTCTAGTGAAGCCCTGTGTGGCCTTGTTCGATTCACTAGCATTGTTGTTATCTTCTTGTTATTGTTCATATTGAAGTCTAGTGAAGTCGTGTATGGCCTTGTTTGATTCATTAGCATTGTTGTTGACATCTTGTTGGTCTTGTCGTTGCTTGTTTTGAATGTGGTTTGTTTAATTTGGTGACTTACTTGGTTGAAAATGGTTAAGTGTAGGAACTTTAAAGGGAATTTTTTTGTTTTGAATATGGCTTGGTAGCTGACTTAGTTGCTTAAAAATGGTTAAGTGTAGGAACTTTAAAGTGGATTTTGTGTTTTGAATGTGGTTTTATTTTGATACTTAGTTGGTTGAAAATGGTTAAGTGTAGGAACTTTAATGGGGATTTTTTAATTTTGAATATGGTTTGGTAGGTGACTTAGTTGGTTGAAAATGGTTAAGTGTAGGGGATTTAAAGAGGATTTTTTTGTTTTGAATGTGGCTTGGTAGGTGATTTAGTTGCTTGAAAATTGTTAAGTGTAGGGACTTTAAAGGGAATTTTTTGTTTTGAATGTGGTTTGGTAGGTGACTTAGTTGGTTGAAAATGGTTTAAGTGTAGGGGCTTTAAAGGGGATTTTTTTATTTTGAATGTGGCTTGGTAGGTGACTTAGTTGCTTAAAAATGGTTAA
>NW_025888672.1:0-2152 GCF_002878395.1 Capsicum annuum | reverse complement strand
TGTGGCTTGGTAGGTGACTTAGTTGCTTGAAAATGGTTAAGTGTAGAGACTTTAAAGTGGATTTTGTGTTTTGAATGTGGTTTTGTTTTGATACTTAGTTGGTTGAAAATGGTTAAGTGTAGGGACTTTAAAGGGGATTTGTTTGTTTTGAATGTGGTTTGGTAGGTGACCTAGTTGCTTGAAAATGGTTAAGTGTAGGGACTTTAAAGGAAATTTTTTTATTTTGAATGCAGTTTGGTTGGTGACTTAGTTGGTTGAAAATGGTTAATAGTGAGGACTTTAAAGTGAATTTTTTTGTTTTGAATGTGGTTTGGTAGGTGACTTAGTTGGTTGAAAATGGTTAAGTGTAGGGACTTTAAAGGGAATCTTTTTATTTTGAATGCGGTTTGGTTGGTGACTTGATTGAATTTTTGTGACTTGATCTAATTAGTTGAATCTGATTGATTGCATAGATGGAACCTGATTATCGCTAGATATATCAATGGAACAATGACAATAGAATGGGTATTAGGAAGGAATTTGTTGAAGATGTCAAAAGATTTATTGAACATGCTAAGACACTTGATGTTTGGACACGTTTTGGGGCTATTAGTTTTCCTTGTGTTATATGTGATTGTATAAAACTTGTACGTGAAGAAGTTGTAAAGGAACATCTTTATTGAAAGGGGTTTCATGAGGACTTTTTAAGATTGTGTGGTATTCATGGTGATATTGGGGAAAATAACTTTGTTGTTGGAGAAAGTAGGAGGTCTCCAGGGCATAATAAATATCAAGATACTAGGATGACAGAAATGGTGCATGATGCTTTTGGGATGCAATACGGGGGTGACTTTAGAGAAAATGTCGAAGATGTTCCTAATAGCGAAGCGGGCAAATTCTATGAACAATTGCATGTTGCTATTCATCCTTTGTTTGATAGGTGTTCGCACTCTCGTTTGTATGTTGTTGTTAGATTATTAAGTATTAAATCTGATTGGACTATTGCTGAAGGAGGAATGGACTCAATGATACACCTAATTAAAGAGTTAGTTGACCTCGGCTTGGAGGTTCGTGATTCTTTCTATAAGTCAAAAAGATTAGTGTCAAAGTTAGGTCTCTTCTCGTTTAGAATTGATTGTTGTGAAAATGGTTGCATGTTATACTTTAAGGAAGATGCTAACCTAGAGTCTTGTAAGTTTTGCCAGCTGTAATACTCAACGGTATCGGATCGTCCAGGTTTGACGGTCGACCTGATGGACCGTCAGGTCCCTGGTAGATCGTCAAGTGCCCCGTCAAGCCAAGGCAGTGACTCTTTTTTCAGTCCATCGTGCGATGGCCAAGTTGGTGGACCGTCAAAAAGTTGACGGACCGTCAAGAGGTCCGTCAGGTAGAGACAGAATGTCTCATTTCTGGCCCTCGAGTGACGGACGAATTGGTGGACCGTCAGTTTCCTGATAGACCGTCACTTCGATCGTCACTTCGAGACAGAACATTCCAATTTTGGTGCTCGAGTGAAGAACGATCTGGTGGACCGTCAGGAGACTTAACGGAACGTCATAGGCCCCGATCAGCAAATTTTAGCATTTTCAAAAAAGGATATTTTGGTCATTTCCTCCCTATGTGGTCTTATATATATATCAAAGTGGAGAAGAGTCACTCATTTCCTTCTCCTTTCTCTTCCAATCTTTCAAGAATCTCCTAGAAACTAGGGTTTCTACAAGATCCAAAATCCAAATCCTCTTCCAAGAAATTCAGAGAATCTTTCATGAATTTCTCCAAGTTGTTCAAGAACTAAGTTTCCCAAGTCAAAGACATCAAGAATCTTGGCCTAAAAGTGTGAGAAGAGTTCCAAACAAGTTTCCACATCTTCAAATCAGAATCCAAGGTATATGAGGTTTTAACAAGAACACTCCTTTCGTTCTTGTGCCTAAAGATTTACTTTCTATTATTGATTTGCATGATTTTGCAAGTGGGTTTACACCCAAATTTCTTTATGTATGATTTATGAGACTTGAGTTGAATAAGCTTGATATTTATGGTTATTTCACCATCATGCTTCTTAAATTGAGTATTTATTCCATGAGATGTATATTGTCATTATATATTGATGATTTCTAAGTGATTTATGATAAGTGTCAAGATTTGTATTTTTCTATGAGAAATTTGACTATTG
>NW_025888671.1:0-2108 GCF_002878395.1 Capsicum annuum | reverse complement strand
AAGATTTTAATCAATAAGTTTTCTTGTAGCACGGATGCTAATGGGCGATATTAAATCAATTCTAAAAAATATGAAGTATACACTTAAAATATCTAATTTAATGAAAATAACACGGATTCTCATGCCCCCCTAATTTGTACTTAAAAACGCCCTTGCCTGCCCTCAACCATCATCTATCGCACCCCTTTTTCCTTCTACAAACCCCCTCCTACCCCCCCCCCCCCCCCCCCCCCCCCCCTTTTCCTCCCCCAAACCCCCCCCCCCCCCCCCCCCCCCTCCCCCTTTCTTCTTCAAATCTTCCACCCTCATCTTCCTCAAACACCTCTTTTTTTCCACCTCTCAACCGCCATTTTTTAAAAAAATTGCTATACAAGACCGATTAATCAATGAGTAAAAGAAAATAGAAAAAAACTGAAATGAAGGAATCGAAAACGTTTTCTTGCTCAAAGATCATTGCTAGTAACAGTGATTTTGTTAATTGTGATGATCTCAAAGCTCCTTCTGGGATAAAAATTTAGAACTTTTTCTTTCCTCAAATTAAATTTTGATTTCAAAATCATTGCTAATAATTGTGTACTAGTTAATTGATATGATATATATGTGCAATACACGTATATAGAGTTATAAAAACACACATTTCTCCATTCAAAGAAACAGATATTGCATATGTTGTATTGTAGCCTTAATTACAATATTATCCATTTTTTTTGGTGTGTAATTTTTTATTAATGCAACAAGCACGTGCAACAAACATATCCTAAATTAGTCGTTATCAAAAGTAGAGGGGCAGATTGATTTTGTCCTCAAAGTATTTTTGACACATGAAATTTTTCCATCTCACATTATAGCTCTTCTAATGACAAATATAAAATAATACAAATATCTCCTAATATTATACAATAAAAGATAAAATGCACCTTGTCCTCGGCCATCACATGCCCCACCCCCTCCTCCTTCTTCGAATCCTTCACCTTTTTCCTCCTTCCTCAACCCCCCCCCCTCCCCCCCCACACAACCACCACACATACACTTTTTCTATACAAAATCGGTCAATCAATGAAAAAAAGAAAGAAGAGAAAATATATTTTTTCCCTCCTGAACTTGTCCTCCAAATTCACTTTAATACTTAAATTTAACTTTCATTTATTTACCCCCACTTAACATCTTTAAAGTGAATTATTTCCCCCCTGATGCTGACGTGGCATTTTAAAAAAAAGGGGCGTGTTTCAGATTTTTCTTCTTCTTTTTCCACTTGTATATATATATATATATATATATATATTCCTTTCTTTTTCAATACCCCCACCCCCCTTCACCTCTCATACCCACCCCACACACCTACACCCCACACCCCACACCCCATACCATTTTATTTTTCAATACATCAACAACACCCATTTTCTACAACAATTAATTCTTCCATTAACAACCTCAAACACATCCTCCAACAACACTTTCCTCCATTTTTTTTATTTTTCTCCATTAATACATTCTCCAATGAAGAAATTGAAGACATTAAATTACTTCATTAATTCAGTTTGAAGAATAAAAAAATTGAAAGAATTTTTCGTAACTTTTATTTTTAAAGTTCATTGTTCATTCTCTATTCTTTATTTATATCTACATCTTCAAGAGTGAATTTGGTGGTTGAAAACTTGAGAAAGATTGATCGAAGGTTGAGATGGTGTTTAATGGAGAAAAAAATTTAATTTGATATTTTTGTGATTGTTCTCTAATAGTGTTAATTAAGAAAAATAAAAAAAATTGGAGGTGGGGATGGGGGTTAGCTAGAATAAGAGAAAGAAATAGAGAGGGCGGGGATGTGAGTGGGTGGCTTGAAGAAGAAGAAGAAGAAAAATGAGGGATGGGGATGAAGGAAAATTGAAATTGAAGGTAGGGTGGGAGGTTGTTAATGGAGGAAAATTGAAAAACAATGGAGGTGGGGTGGGTTTGATGGAAGAAGAGAGCTGGCGGGGGGCGGCGGGGAGAGGTAAAGAGGGGGGGAGTATGTAACACCCCGTATTCAAGTACATGTATTGGCGTATTCAAGTACGTGTATTGGTCTTATTTATATGGAATTAATTTTTTTTATTTTATTTATACCGGGA
>NW_025888670.1:0-43173 GCF_002878395.1 Capsicum annuum | reverse complement strand
CGTCACAAAGACACCCACGGGCTATATGGGTCCGGATACCTCCACCAAAAGGGCCCCAGTGTGTGTTAGCCGACGAACTGGAGGTATCAAAGAAGGTCGAGGAATCCATGACCTTACACCATCCAGGATACAAATATATATACAAGACTACCCCCATGCCGACAAATTTATGTTTTCAGTATCAGTCCCTTGGGACCTCCACCTTCACGGCGAGCTGCACAACCTCCGTTAAGTCCAATTAAAATATTTATACATTCCCATTCATCAATTCAAGAATCATCCATTAAGGCTTCTACCATTGGTATCGTCATACCTATTACACTTGTAGACTAATATTATTTTGACATTTCAATTATCCACCAACTTGAGAGAATCCGTGACTCCCAAGGTCCAATTTAAAATAAAAACGTGTTTCATTAACCTTTTATGCAATGCAAGGTTTCAAAATTGGTTTCAATATGCGTATATCCATGTTTCAAAACCAATTTCATATGTCGAGTTGAGGTTATTACCAATTCCAATACCAAAATCTATTTATTTGGGGGAATCTCGACCCCTATTCTAGTTCCATACCCATGCACTCAATTAGTTCAAAAACCATCATTTCAAAGCATGAATAATCCATAAGAACCATGGGAAAAAGCATTTCAACCAAGTAACATCCCAAGAGCCCTTAACCCAATTTCAAAACCAATTATTAAATTCACATGGGTATCAATTAACACATGCTTTTAACAAAATAAGTTATAAGTAAGAGATACATGCCTTTTTGATGGAAGAATTTCAAATTAAAGCTTGAATCCTTAACTTTGAATCTTGAATCCTAGCTTGACATTAATATGAACACTTGAATTCGTTCGCATATCCTTGATGATGACATTGGGGAGAAAACAATGAGAAGAAACTTTAATTTGAAGCCTTGGAAGTTGAATTTTCGGAGAAGAACTCTTATGTGGTGTTCTTGAGAAGAGGAGAGGAATTATGTATTTTGGGTTATGGAATGATGAAATCACGTTAGTATTTATTATAAGATGATTTAGGACGTAAATGACTAGTTTGTCCTAAAACATCTGAAGAGAAATGCAAGCTTTAGCATCTCTAGAAATAGGGGTGTGCCACACCAAAATCGCGGAGCACAGAGGGCGTGCCATCCCCTTATCGCACACCCTCACTGGTTCCTCATGAAAATGTTCATAACTTTTTGCTCGGGTATCAGATTAAGGCAAAATTAGTGGTGTTGGAAAGAGGAATCAATTATATTTCATTTGGTAGGCCTTGAGCTCTAAAATTTCATATATTCCATAAGTTATACACGTTCAAAGTTGATCCTTGTAGGATCGAATACCAAAATTTGGTCGATAACAAAAGTTCTTAACTCAACTTTGCTCTAAGTGTTTCATAGGAATATTTTTCACCTCGAAAGCACTTTTCACACTAGGCAAATGATCATTACACTTGTATGTACATAGTAATCATTGATTCCGAGTTATACACATGGAAATAATGATTTAAATTCTAACTCAAAAATGCAGGGTGTTACATTATCCCGCTTGGAATCATTCGTCCTCGAATGATGGATAGAACTTATTGAAGCTTTAGAAGTATGGAATAAAGTATTTAACTTCACATTAGGAATTATTCCCCCCCAAAATACGCATAGGAATCAAATGAAAAGGGCTTCATGGCATGACCAATAGGGACGACTCAACGATATTTGTGGCCTAAAGCAAAACTTCAACAAGCGGCCTTTAAGTTTTTTGTTAAACAAAAAGTATTATATTTTCATTTGAAAAAATTATTTCTATTGAGGCAACTATTGTAGGAATTGTTACCATTATTCTAGAAGTAATATAACTATTTGAAAAAGAATCTAGTCTTTTTACATGATTGAGCATATTGATTAATATATTATTCCTATTATATATATATATATATATATAAAATTTTAACACTTTTGATTTTAAAAATAAATCTACTATCGGATTGACATTTTAAAAATAATTGAAAAATATATACATACTATGAAGAAAAGAAATATATAAAATAACAAATTTTACATGAAAAAATAACAAAATATAGAACAATCTAACCTGATTCGACAAGTAGAAAACTTGATAGTGTTTTCACTACTTGAATACTCTCGATGCAACACTTGAACTTAGAGATTTTTTTTTTAAAAAAGGTAACTGAATTTTCTCTAATGAAGAATTGAAAAAGAACTAAGTGATATAAATACAAAAATAAAAGTAAGGTAAAAGTAGGAAGACAAAATTAAAGAATAAAAATAAATGTGGCTTGTAAATTGTAATATGATGAATTTGTGTAAATAAGGAAAAATGTCCTATTTACACGTAGATGATGGGAGAGATTCCCAAAGTTATTATTTCACTTTTTAATTTATCTCAAAGATCTCATCAATCCTTTTCCTTTAAAATGAAAATCATAATTTTAATTTGTTTTCAGTTATATGTATCTTCCAGAAATTTTGGGCCCCTCATAATGGTGAGACCTAAAACAATTGCTTGGGTTGCTTCACTGTTGGGCCAGCCCTAATCACCAAGTAAATTATGTAAGTATGAATCATGAGATAATGGGACTAAGGTCATACAAGGGGTAAAAAGATCCAAAGCCCCTCAACGGAAGTGAGAAAATAAAAAACTGAACAAAACAAAACATTGGCATGACACGCTAATATTGCGGAGGTTAAACTCCATGCCATGCCAATATTGTTAAGGTTAACCTCTGTGACACGGCTTTATAGCGGAGGCTCACTTCCTCGAAATTCAAAATAGCTCCAAACCCTTTCAAAAATTTCAAAACTTTTCCAAGACACCCTTTTAACATCCCTAATGGGCGCGAGTTATATGAAACATGATCATAACAATGTAAGTCATGAAAACTTTTTAGGAATCCTCGGCTTGATTAAGATTGATACAAGAAACAAAATAAATTTTAGCGGGACATAAGAATAGAAGTATTCTCCACCTCCAATGATACGTTTAATAGCCCTCAAATATAGCAATACTTCTCAACTATGAATTCAGCTACGAATACCGGACTTCATCATTCAATCTTATTATTTTCCCACAAAATAGATCACTACAAGAGTTTTGAGTCTAACTATACATTTCTTCTATGTTAAAGCCTAATCCGGAGTTAAAAGGTGCTAACTTAAGATGTAGGGCTCTATACCTTACATCCATTCAAGAATACTACTCCATTTTATCACTATAGTTAAACAACATCATGTCTTCTCAAGAGTATTAGCCACATAATACAATGGTTTGTGTATCTATCAATCACAACATTCAAGCCTATTTTTTCTAAACCCACTTTACGGATCTCTCCACCGAAAACCCAACAACCTCTATCACCTTCACTAAGATTTTCATCACATATTCCCCTCCTAACAAAAGTTTTATCTTATTCTTCCCGCTTAATCTATAACCTTAATTCGAGTAGCCACACCAAAATTTCATGGTAAAGATCATCCACTCTCTTATCTAAAACATTACTATGCTATCATAACCACTATTATCCTGACACAAGGAGGGTAACTGAGAGACTAGAGTACGAGATTCAGAAATAGGAAGAATTTGCTAGAGTAAGAATAGATTTATCATGACTCATCCCTAAAACTCACCACCATGAGAAAATTCAAGATCTGCCTTAGTTCATAATCTCACCCTTGGCTCAAAGGTCATTATCCTAAACTTGCAAACATATTCCCACATTAAATCTATACACACAACACTCCGCACAAGAACACCAAACTTCCCCCAACAACTTTAATATAAAGACACTAAATTCTTTCTAGGACATCTCCATTAATGGATACTAATCATAACTTTCTCCAACCTCCAAAGTCATTATCTTATAACTACCATTTTAATAGGCATAGACATCTGTGCTTCTAAACACATGACACTCTATTTTCAGCTCCTTAGAATATTAGCATTGCACCTCTAATATCATAACCTCATAATTTAACAGAATTTTCAAACTATACCAAAAGTTCACATAGTCTATCTATTTCTCCCTCAATTCACTATCCATAACACCATACAACAACTCCCTAGACTTCTCCATATTAAGAAATTTACTAACATAAACTAGGTATACATGACACTCATAACTCAAAACTAAGTACACTTTATTCTTATAACTTAAGGCTCTTATCCATCTAATGATTCAGCCACCATTTCTACTTCAACACTAGATCTCAACCATATATCTCAATTATCCACTCCAATATTTCATAAGTCATCTACCTAAACTCTTTGTACCACATTATAACAAGCCTATTAATTCACTTCCACAAATCTTGCACCATAATTCTTGAGCTAACATTATTATATTATCACCACAATCAACATCTAAAGTTCAAACTTAGTGTCTAACACTGGTCATGTACCATCAATGAAATATCCCGCATAATATACTAGTCCATGATAAATAAATCAACCTAAATTTCTTATTTAACTTAACTACAAACCACAAGCACATTCTTCTTCACCACGTTACCACTACATCTTAAAATTTACTACATATCTTCTTACCTACTAAACTAATTTACAACTACTAGATAAAAATCAAGGGACCCTTAGTGTATTAAAACCACCTAATAAGGATAGTAGATCTTAGTCTTATTACCTAACGCATTATGGTCTATAAAAAATTCACCTCCCTCACATCACATCCACTTACCCATGCATACATCCCAAGGACCTTCAAAATTCTATAAACATCATTGAGTCCCCATTTTTAAGACCTCCCTTAAGTGAACGCTAAATTCATACATCATTAGCCGACCAATCCTTTTATTCACAACCTATGATTTATTTTACTACTACAATATCCAGTCCTCACGAGCTCCTTTCTTATTTCAACTAAAGATGCAAATATTATGACTAACCACTCTCTTTTATCGACTGCCATAATTTTGCTAATTTTTGGTGCACCTTAACCAAAACCATAAGAGCATACTAACCCCAACACAAACTTAAAGGTCATGCAATTGCAACTATCTCTTTTTATTGAAAAGTTACCCTCACCCTGACTTCTAAATATAAGACATCATATCACTAACCTCGGGATCTTCTTACTACAAATAGGTCATAACACCCCAATTTATACTACCTCTAAGATAGAAATACTATTCCAATGTTTAGATATGTATCCTTCTTTTAAGTAAGATATTAGTAATAAAGTTCTTGAAAGGGACAAATTACACATCTTACCTCAGGATGAAAAGCACAATTCATAAAGTTAGAGATACATGATGAGTGGTATTTTTACCACTCATTTTCCCTCAATAATTATGCACACTACTATGATTTGAAGATACAAGTGAGATAAGTTGATGAGTAAATGCACTAAATTCCATATTTTGTAGGAATACTGGTTATGAGATTGAAAGATGTGGACTTAAGCCAAAAAGGATCAAAGGAAGAGAAAGAAAGTGCAACTGGAAGACTTGGAGCAGAAACAAGCATCAGTTACCGCAATTGCAGCCAGTCAAGAACGGTCAGCAACTGAGATCGCACTAATCTACCTGCGATTATGGCAGTCGTAATCGCAATGAATTTGATGCGATTGCGGTCATGTGGGATTAAGCTCAGGGGCAGTTTTGTAATTTTCAGTAGCCGACCCCAATTCCTTTAAAAGCTTAAAACCCTTGCCAATTTTGGGTATTCTAGAGACCAACAATACTTTGAATTTGAAATTGAAACCCTAAATTAGGCAAGAATTGTAAAGTTGATTTGGAGACTTTGATTTTGATATTTGTGAAGAATGGAGGCTTTGAAAAACCAATTTGGTATTTGTTTATCTCTTTTCTTCATGAGTAGCTAAATCTATGTTGAGCTAAGGTGAAAATTAGTTATGGTTGTGATGTATTTGTGTGCATGCTAGTTAGAGGATAATGGGTTCTACTATTGCTTGAGTAAATTAGTTGGGATTTGCGGGTGAAAGCCCTAAATACCCAAATGGGTTTGACGATTTAAAATTCCAAGCTCTTGAAAGCTCAAACTATCCTTATGAGAGGGGTTTGGGTGAACTTTAGGAACCCTCATCATCTCTGAAAGAGGGATGTGGTTACCAAGGTAATAGTAGACAATATTTTGGTTTAGTTTACTAATTTTCACTATCTTAGACATAATGGTGATTATAAGGTGACTATACTTAAGGCACCATCCTAGAAATAGGGGTGTCTAATTTAGGCATTAGGTGGTTTTGATTGAAGAACTCATTAAGTACTCGAAAGGTTCAATGAGTGACACCCTTGAGGTTTTGTTGACAAACTAACCTCAAGGATTTCCAACCTAGCTTACCACATTAGAAGTTTGCTAGAATATGCGTCAAATCTCACACACCCATGCCTAAGTTTCCCTTAGGTTGACATGATACCAAGATCCTCCAAATATCGAATTTAAATCAAAGTTTGTTGTTTAGTTTGTGAAATCAAGTTACTAGCGATATACAATCTCGCTTAACTAAGAACCCCCCCCCCCCCCCCCCAACATTTTCAATTATGTCGTTTACTTTACTAACACTTTGGGTATTATCTTAGTAGGACCTAATTACCTACATAACCAGAGCTCTATCTTTCACTCTTTGTGGATTCAACCTCAATGCGAGTTAGGATGTTGACATTGATCATCCTCTACCACTTTACATGGTAATGGTGAGCATTATCAAAATAATGCCATTTTTGAGGAGTGAAGTTTAGTTTTCATTTGTGTAGTATTGGTTCTTACTTAGGGTATACCCGTAGTGGTGTGTATTTATTTTGGTTGTTATTTTTGCTTTTGTTTTAGGTAATTTATATAACATACATGGAACCATGAGTGACAATGCCAGTCAAGCCAGGTCTTTTGATGGACCTCTTGATGATGAAGGGCAACTTAATAACGTTGGGCAATCAAGTTCCATCCAAATTCCACTAACGCATGGGAATGGTGTCTTTCATGTCACAAGTGTCATGTTACACATGTTTCAAATAAAGGAAATTTTTGGGGGAAAGTGTATAAGGACCCCAATATTCATTTGAAGCATATTGTAGAGGTGTGTACACCCTTTGATATTACACACATAACCTAAGAGTACATTTAGATTTGCCTTTTCTCATTTTCTCTAACGGGGAAGGCGGTATTATGGCTTCTATATCTTTCAATTGGGTCTATCACTTCATGGGAGGAACTCACCACGACTTTTATTGATTAATACTTCTCTTCTTCCAAAATGCTCCAATTGAGGGATAAGATCATCAATTTTAGGCAATTGAATAGGGAGCCATTGTATAAAGTGTGGGAAAGGTTTAACGAAAAATTAGCCCAATGTCCTAACCATGGGGTCTCGGAGAAGATGCTTCTCCAAATCCTCTACTGGTCCCTTGATCCTCTCAACAAAATCATGGTGGACAACATGGGGGGTGGTTCCCTTGTGAAGCTACACTACACTATCATGTGGCAATGAACTTGCTTAAAGAGGTGATAAAGCAAAATTAGGTTTGGCATTCCCAAGATACCGAAATGCCCAAATCTCTCCAACTACATCCTCGGTGGATAAGGAACAATGAAAAAGAGATGAGGAAAGAGAGGAGAATATGAAAAAAATAATAACTCAACTAGAGCTTTTAACAAAGCATGTGATGGGTAAGCCCACAAAAGCGGTGAATGCCATGTAATCAAAGGTCTATGAAGATGATGAAGAAACTAGAAAATTTGATGAGGTGATTCGGTACTTGGCAAACTATCCAGGGGGTTCCCTCCCTGCCTATCAAAGGAAAAGTAGGAATAAAGGTTGGATGGACCTGAGTGTGATCGTGATTGGAGAGATAGAGACTGTGACTATGAGAGATATGTAACTCCCCATGATCGAGCAAAGAAAAAAGACCCGAACTAAATTATGCTTTGATACTAAGCTTGTTATGACCCTAAACTATGCTCTAATACTAAGCTTTTCATGACCCAAACTAGGTCCTAGCCGTGATGGGTATCTCAAGACCGTCATAAAGGAACCCATGGGCTATATAGATCTATCTCTCCTCATTGGAGGGCCCCAGTGCATGTTAATCACACGAACTAGAGGTATCAAGGATGGCCGGGGAATCCATGACCCTACTCTATCCTAGGATACAAATATATATAAAGTGTGACACATGTACACGATCATTAAGACCACCCACATGCCGACAATGCGGGTTTCCAGTATCAGTCCCTTGGGACCTCTACCTTCACAGTAAGCTACACAACCCTCTTTAAGCCCAATTAAAATATTTACACATTCTCATTTATCAAAATAAGAATCATCTATTAAGTCATATACCGTTGGTATTGTCATACCTATTATGATTGCAAGCTAATATAATTTTGTCATTTTAATTATCCACCAACTTGGGCGAATCCACGACCCCCAAGGTGTAATTTAAAACCAAAATACATTTCATTAACATTTTATGCAATGCAAGGTTTCAAAACTGGTTTCAATATGCATATATCCTTGTTTCAAAACCAATTTCATAAGGTGGGCTGAGGTTATTACCAATTCTAATACCAAAATATATTTACTTAGGAAAATCATTTCAAAACTAATTTCATAAGGTGGGTTGAGGTTATTACCAATTACAATTCCAAAATCTATTTATTTGGTGAAATCCACAACCCTCATTTCAACTCCATACTTATACACCCAATTAGTTCAAAAACCATCAATTCAAAGCAAGAATAATCCACAAAAAATATGGGAAAAATAGTTCAACCAAGTAACATCCAAGATCCCTTAGCCAAATTTCAAAACCAATAATTACATTCACATGGGTAACAATTAAATACATGCTTTAAACAAAATAAGTTATAGGGGGGAGATACATGCCTTTTAGAAAGAAGGAATTTGGATAAAAGCTTGAATCCTTAACTTTGAAGCTTGAATCCTAGCTTGGAGTTGATATGACCACTTGAAGTTGTTTTCCATGCCCTTGATGACAAAATTAGGGAGAAAACAATAAGAAGAAACTTGAATTTGAAGCCTTGGAAGTTGAGTTTTTGGAGAAGAACCCTTATGTGGTGTTCTTGAGAATTTGGGAGGAGAGGGATTGTGTAATTGGGATTATGGGATGACGAAATCATATTAGTATTACTTATAGGATGATTTAGGACGTAAATGACTAGTTTGCCCTAAAAATACTGAAGAGAAATGCTTTAGTATCTCTGGAAATAGGGGTGTGCCACGCCCTTATCGCGCACCCTCACCATTTCCTCACAAAAATGCTTACAACGTTTTACTCAGGCATTGAATTAAGGTAAAATCAGTGGTGTTTGAAAGAGGAATCAATTATATTTCCTTTGGCAGGTATTGAGATCCAAAATTCCATATATTCCAGAAGTTATATACGTTCAAAGTTGACCCTTGTAGGATCGAAGATCAAAATTTGGTCGATAACAAAAATTGTTAACTAAACTTTGCTCTAAGTGTTTCCTATAAATATTTTTCACCTCGAAAGCACTTTTCATACTAGGCAAATTATCATAACACTTATATTTATATAGGAATCATTTTTGAGTTTATACACATAGTAATAACGGTTCGAATTCTAGCCCAAAAATGCAAGGTCTTACAATATATATATCTATACACACACACACACACACACACTCCCTTCATTTAAAAAAGAATGACCTAATTTGACTTGATACGAAATTTAAGAAAATAAGATGACTTTTGAATCTTGTGGTCTTAAATTAAAGATATGTGAAATGTACCAAAATGCCCTTCAATCTTGTGGTATTAAACAACCACGTGGAAAGTTAAAATTTAAAAGTTGCTAAAAAAAGAAAGGGGTCATTCTTTTTGAAACGGACTAAAAAGGAAAGTACATCATTCTTTTTTAAACGAAGGGAGTAAAACATTTGTATTGTCAAAAAGAAATTTTTTAAAATGGACTTAACTTAAGTCCAAAATTTGTGTCCAACCAATACGTTTAAACTAATTCAAAAAAAAATATCTGAAACTGAAAGTGTACTTCAATTTGAAAAGTACGACAAAGTCTACTATCTCTTCATTTAGGAAACTCTGAGATGATGAATATTCTGATGATGAGGAGAGGTCTACGGTTACCGTTGGTCAAAAAATTATTGTGTTCACTGTTGATATTCTTCTTCTTCTCTGTTGTACTTCTAGTTGTGTTCCTGTGGAGTTCAAGAAACAAATATTTAATGGAGTTTTTGAAATTTCAAACAAATATACCAACCATGAGCAGGAAGTATTACTCTTTAACCAACTTTTGAGCCTCTACTTTCTCTAGCCATAATACTATCAACTATTCATTGCAATATTTTTCTTCTAAAATTTGATTGCTTAAAGCTAAAATATTCAAGTCGAGTAGTTTCTAGCTTGATGTACATATCGACAATAGATTATTGAAATAATCGTCCACATAATAGTATTATCATATTTTCTCCACTGTGTATTTACAGCCTATAGTATTAGTACTCTCTACAAGAGATATAATTTTTATCTCCACATCGTACACCTCTAAAATGTTTTTAAATATAATGATATGAGAATTGTAAGTACACAATTCTAAGGTTATGCATAATTTTGTCTTAAAACTTTACCTTGCTCCTTGTTTTCAAGCACCTCACCAGCGAACACAAATAGGGTTATTCTGGTTGAGACCCACAACTTTAGTTCTATGCTTACCTTTATTTGTTTTATGTTGTTTTCATATTTCTTAGTTCCAGCCTAGTTCATCACTTGAAAAAAATAAAGGATACTGGAGTGGGTCATAATAATCATAATAGTGTTTAACACTTTGAATGTTGCCTGAATATTTATGAACAATAATCTCTTGATCAAATGGTACATTGGGGTTGTTGTCATTTATCCAAATTGCAGCAACTTGATCTATCAATGGTTTGTTGTTGACATGTTGATCTAGTTTAGCAGTGGAAGAGATTTAAATTTCTAAATCCTTAAAGCTTGAATGATTCTTTAGTTGGCGAAGCAATTATGCATAAAGATTGCCATCTATTATCTGTTTAATTATCAAGACAACTTCCTTGGATAAATTGGCTTCTTTAACTTTCAAAATCCTATTGCATAACTCATTTTTCTATGTCAGAAAAGTACATCTGAAAATAACATGAATTATTATCATGGGAGAGTAATGAGGGGAGATCATATTTGACCCTTTGATCTAAATGTATACACTCCTTTTCACTAAAATGTTAGATCATTGTCAAGTTTAACACCAAAAGATGTATATCCAAATATGTTGTTATATGCTCTAATGTGTCTATGAATTCCTTCTGCTACTTCAGATTCAGAGAAAAATAAATAATAAAATTGAGTTGGAACTTTATTATTTGCAAGTTTTCTTGATTCACTATCGCAACAAAATATTAGAGTTTCTTGTTGAAACCTCATAGCATGACAATCTGTGCATTTAGGGGTATTTTTCAATTTTTGAATACACAATATTGATAGTATGTAGTCAATTTCACCTATATTTATTGTATAAAATGTTAGAAATGTTAATAAATAATAAATCTAGCACAAATGGAATGCAAGTAACTTTCATTAATAAATTAGTATTGCATTACCTTCAGTTTCACAACTTTGCGATAGAGCCTTTAGGAACCAATGTTCTGCATTTTTTTATTGCACTTGTTTCTTCAATATTTGACATCTTGTATGGAATCAAACCTCTTGCTAGCTTTAAAAATAAATAAACACTGCATCCAGTTAAATTCAAACTGGAGCATCAAAATCTAATATACTTCTTCCTCTGGGGATTAGAGTTTACATAGAAAAAAGTTTGTAGTACACTTTTCTTGGTACACATTTTATTCATAATAAGTGCAATATTAAGTTGTGTAATGATATTTCATTGAAATAATCAGGTTCTGAAAAATTCATTAGGAATTAGTGCACTATGTTACCTGAAACACAAAAAAGAATGTTGGCTACAGAGTTCACTGTATTTTAGAGGTAAATTATTCATCTTTTTTTCAAGAAAAAATGGTGTTAAAGTTTTTCATAGTATAGAGATATACATATATCTATATATATCAAGGATCAATAGTCAAAGATGATGTTATAATATGGTAAGCGATCATCTATTAGGATCACAGAGATAGCATTAGTTGAGTCAGAGTTTATTATCAGGGGCATAAGGCTGCATCAAGGACTAATATTCAAGATGTTATAGTTTAGTAAGTGATCCATTAGGATCATATAGGTAGCATTAGTTGAATCAGTGTTGACTTCAGAGGCATAAGGTTCATCTCTTTTGTCAGGTTTATCCCATATAGGTGTTCATGTATATGTTTTTATGAATCCAAAGATACTTTAATTCATGATTTCTATTCTCTCCTCTAATGCATCCTATACATGATTTTTAGCTAGCAGAACCATCGATATTAAGCTTGTATTTGCTCAACAATGTGAAAGCCACTTAACCTGAATGGTGATCATGGTTGTTTTCCTCCTATCCTCTACATTGAACATGAGATGGTATTCAGTTGCATAAGCAATGATGTAGTTAATTTATATATGATGCTTATACTTATTGAATATATTATCATTCCTGCTAGTCCATATGTCCCACATACTAAACGTGATGACTATATCCTAAGGAAACGACTAGTTAAATCGATCTATTTAAATGACTCTTAGGATACAATTTAATTTTCTGTTTCAATTAAAGTAGAGTCAATGTCACTTACAAAACTTCCTTTTTGTGACAGCTTTCTCTACCAGATCCTAACTTTTGGGCATTGAAAATATATATGTGGTTAATGTTTTCTACTTGACTTATAGAATTAGAATGCAGGGTCTTTGTTTAGACCAATGCTATGGAGGTGATAACTAATGAAAGTCTACCGTAGTAGAGGATTCAGAGGAAGTTCTTGTGTTTGTTAGGGATTTTGAGCTTCTAAATCCAACTGAACTCCTTATTTTTAGATGGGTTGTCACTGGGGCTCTCCTTGTCTATAAAATGGTAGACACTTTTAGTTGAGAAAATACCAGAGACAATCCAAGCTTTAAAATGTTAACTACATGCTAAAAAAGTTAATTTGAATTAGCACCTTTAAAAAATTGTCTAGACAAAAAGAACATTGCTGATGCAATTGATTTGCTCCTAAGACTTGCTATTGAAGTTGGTTTAAATATAAAATTCAGGAGGTAGACAATCTATTCCTTTTTTATTGTTTTTGTTCACCTTACTAAAACAGGGGTCACTATATCTTTAGGACGCAATAACATGCATGTTTCCAGTTTGTGGTTCTGACGTGATACATATTTTATTTGGCAAAATTAATGACTTTGAGTTCACTCGTGAATGTACGATATTTGATCTTTTGGATATTTCACTTTATCATGGTTGGATTGTTGATCCACAAGTAAAAGTATTATCTACATTGTTAAGTTACTTATTAGGTTAGTTTCTTTTTTTTTTATTTACACATATTAGTTGACAACTATTTTGATTCATACCCAAACAAATATTCTAGAGAATGTTAAATCGAGGACCTCCGTTTGGGCCTTAGGATTTGCTTCCTGTGCTAAACCTCACAAGCATAACAATACATTGTTAAAGTTGAAAGATATGCCCAATACACCTATTAATTAAAATTTAACTATGTTTTTGTCAAAATATCATGGTTTGTCTACTTGCCCTATCTTAAATGTTTTAAATAGTGAGAGTATCCAAGTGTATAAGTTGTTGTGTACACGTATTGTATGCCTTATTTGACTTCTTTCTGCATGTTATATTGAATATAGATTGTGGTAGGCTTCACATTGCCGATTTCATTGTGTCCTTCTTACATAGTTACTTTGTATGTTATGTTTGTTTAGCTATTTTTAGTAATAAACATTACCCAACTTAGCCACAACACTACAATGACAAGATCAACCCACTTTCATTTTTGAAGGAAAAAGAATATCAACCTGTAACGCCCCAAGTTTGTATCTTAGATGCTACATGGTACTCATAATCCCAAGTGACCACAAGCTAACCCATGCTTGGTACCTGCTGCAATAACTGAATAATAATACTATAATTATGCGGAAATTAGACAAAAAACTTGCCATAAGGTTCAAAACTATAAATAAATACTGAGTACTAAATACTGATACATCTGTCTGAAATACTATAGTTTGAGAAGCCTCTACTATCTGAATAAGGGATTGATGGGACAAGCCTCCAACTAACCCCGACTACTGAAAATAGATAAACTAAGATACTGAAGTAATAATCATGTCCTCAAACTATGAGGACTCAGCACTAGTCTATTGCTGATAGATCGGGCTGCTAAGTATGATTGATAGCCCGTGCGTCTAAACCTATGATATAAGACATCATAGCACAAAAGAAAGGTATGCGTCAGTATTTTGAATGTACTGGTATGCTAAGTGAGGTAGGCTAAGATACATGGATTCATATGCCTAAACAATACTAACTGAATAGCATGAGTATAACTTAATAAGAGTACATGTATGAATACATAAACTGTAATTGAGGTCGTGATAACATTGGATACTGAGTTCTAAATTTCTGATTTACTGATATCTGAGTTAACTGATACTGTATTACTGATAGTTGAATGACTATATCTAATATTCCTAATCCTGTGGAACTATTTTGAGTTCCGTACTGAATTAATTTTATACTGAGCTGAGTGACTGTATCTGACAGTCCTAAATCTATAGAACTGAACTGAGTTCTATTTTGAAGACTGAAATTGAGACTATGGGAGGTAATCATCTAATCGACATGACTCTTTCTAAATAGATTAGGGTCCAAACTGTAACCCCATTTGGAAGGGTGTCGGTACCATGCCATGGGTAAAGACAGCTGTGAGTTAACCCTCTCAGACAGGAAGCTCTTTCATCAACCCTTGCTGGCAAGAAAAATCGTATGAGATGTATCAACCCTAGTTTGGCAGGAAGATATCTCAACCTACGCTGGCTATGTAGTTATGTAATGTAGGGATTGCTACTAAGGGTTAAACCCTCTGCTGGCAGGAATGCCCCCATCCCTGGGTTCGCTCGGTGCTGAATCCTACTTCCAACTGATTAGACACTGAACTGATTCCTAGTTCATACTAGGCTTGACTGAACTATTACTGATTATACTGTCTAACTGAACTGAACTAAGTTCACTCAGTTCCATTGAATGATGGAATACTACTAAATTTTGTTAACTAACTGAATTTACTGAGGTCTGAACTAAATACTGAACTGGACTGGACTGATACTGAGTCTACTGAGTTTTTTTTGAGTTTTGTAACTGACTGAGAGTACTACTGATCGTAACATGATTGAGATTATTCTGTAACTGACATTGGCTCTAGGTAAATAGCTAAATTGTTGGGTATTTAATACCCCCAGGACTCGATAGCATGAAAAGTAAATCATCACATGACCTTGCGTAGCATAAAAATGCACACTTGTTCATAATGCATCTATAGAGGCATTTTATCAAGCACTTGAATGGTATGAGCTAGTACACATGCTAACATGATGTAATCTCACTATTTAATTCACATAAACAACTTATCAAACACTTGAAAGGCATTGGATATGCACATAGCACTAATCAACACATGAGCATCGCAATTTCCAGGCTTTAACATGAATTCACATGATACTACATACATAATAATTGTTTTTACATAAATCTTGTACTTAATCATGAAATAGAAATCCAATCAACCTTATAATCATGAATACACTTACATCCAAATTATGGAAATCATGAAATCAATTTACTTAAAGTTTAAATTAGTTTCTTGAACTCCAAGGGTGGAAGGGACCCTTGGAGGAACACTTGACGTACCTTAAAGCTTGAATTCTCAAAGTTTGATGGATTTCCTTGGAACTTGGATTCTTGAATGTGATGAACTAGGGTTTGTTCTTGAAAATTCTAGTGAGAATGAGTAAATTTTGCTGTTTGGACGACTTAATTACATGTTTTTGGGGCTAATGAATAAATTTTGCCCTTTGGATAACTTAACTACTTGTTTTGGGGACTAATATGAGATGGGAAAAGACCCATTTGCCCCTCTAGACGTGGCTTTTAATTAATGAAAACTGGACTAGCAACGCAAGACCGACACACCGCATCGTTGGCATCGATGCAATGGCCAATGCGCCATATCAGTTCATTGGAATTTGCACTGAGAGCTGGGGAAGTATACTCATCAACGCAATAGGTAATGTGGCGCGCCAAGATTGCGGCTATCCACTGGTTAGGACTTTCAAACGTGCCTCAAACAAAATCTAAAAAATACAAAACTCGTTCGAGAATACCTACTGACATTCATGATCATGAATTAACCTAAAAATTGATATTTAATGGTCATAAGGGTCGTGAAAAAGGATTGCCAACTTATGAAGGCTAAAATAACTCTAAGTATGAACACTTAGCTAAATTGTTTTCTAAGTCTGGGACCCCTTTCTAGTTTTTACAGGACTAAATCGAGCTTAGGATTTTGCAGGATCTTACAATATCTCCCCCTTGAGAACATTCATCCTTGAATGAGACCGACTAACTTGGGAATACTGATAGACTGAATTTAGATACTGGATATGCACAACTGCAATATGATTTCATAACTGACACTACTGATATGCTGAAATTTTACACTGAACATACATATCTGATGCATGAGTACATAGCTGAACATGATTCATGAATACATAACTGGGATTGCTAATAAGCTGTCTCTTGTACTGAATATATATATCTGATGCATGAATATTTGACTGAACGGACTCATGAATGTATGAATGGATATGCAATAGTAACTGATACCAAGTTTATAAAGAAAATCTGAGCATGAAACTGAGTAAGTTTAAAGAGAATCGTTACCTCAGGCTTAGTCTGAGTTTACAGAGAAGAGGTGAGGATACTTGGTTCATATATCTGCTTCTGCTTCCCAAGTAGCTCCCTCAACGAACTGATTCCTCCAAATAACTTTGACTAGAGGAACTTCTTTGTTCCTCAGTCTACGAATTTGATAATCAAGGATTTTGACTAGAATCTCCTTATAAGAGAGGTTGTTCTGAACGTCTATACTCCCTACAGGGACTACAACTGCAGGGTCACCTATGCATTTCTTTAGCAAGGAGACATGGAACACTAGATGGACTTAAGATAACTTTCTAAAATGGCTGAGAATTTCGTAAGGACCGATATATTAGGGACTGAGTTTTTCCCTTCTTACCAAACCTCTTCACTCCTTTCATGGGAGATATTTTCAAAAACACAAAATCACCGATCTCTACTCTAGATCAGTTACTGAATACATATGAGCGGGAACATGAGAACCTGTCTGAGCCTAAAATGTGACACATGAACTGAATATCATTAACTAAACTAAGCCCCTTGAATACATGGCTTACGACTAAGATTGGAACTTAAGGGTCCACTCATAAGTACCCACTACTCCAAACTGGATTCATTACATAATAAGAATTTAGGAGGTTTAGGACATGAAATCTTGGTGGTTATGGTGCATCTCCCCTTGGGACATTGTGTCCCTCGAAGAATGTTGACTTGGCTGAGATACTGAGGAAAAGTTAGGGTGATGCACAGGGCACCTCCTAACTAAATTATGCTTGAATATCTGGGATTTGAAACTAGGACATGATACCTAAACTGAGCTGAACACGCAACTACCTGGTTTCTCCATCTTGGAATAGTTACATTCATGAGGCTTCGGATAGTGCGACTAGATAGAAAGATAAGAAACCAAACCATACGAAATTATCTGCCTGACTGCTAAACTCAATTATTGGCTTTACAGACTAACTCATGCTGAAAACTAATACTCGACTGAAGCATTTCCTTGACACTCTTTCTATGGAGTTCTAGTGACTCCAGGGAGCAAGGAATCTTGGCCTGGGCTGAATAAAACATCTGAATAAGGAATCAAATCTTGGCTAAAATTTTATAATATAAGGCGAGGGCTACGAATTATCCTCTAAGATAGAGTGACTAAGCCTTTTGTACTACAACTACAAATTTTCAAGCTTAGACATATTCCTTGAATACTCTCTCAACTATACTCTCCACCTCATTATGACAGCTTACCTGAGACTACTGAAAATATTCACATGGGCATTGAACACAAATACATAAATATACTAAATCGTCTGATTAGCTGAATGAGTGATAGCTAAATACTGGTCATGTAAGATTGAACTGTACTTAGTTTGGACTAAAACTGTAGAGTATTTTATATATGAGGCAAGGGATGACTGAGCAACATGAGATACTGAGAATGAATACATAAAACTACATTATGTGAGGATGCAAAACCAAGACTATATCATGACTCCAAAATAGTATGCAAACTGAGGTACTAAAATACTGATAACTGTACATTATGGTCAAGCAAATTTGAAACTAAACTGAGTTACTGATCTGATTACTGGACTGTAACTGTGACTGAGATTGTAACTAAGATGGTAATTGAGGCTATAATTGAGACTCATTCTGGAACTAAATGCTGGGTTCTGATAACTATGCGATAGAGATTGATGTAAATCGAGGATATATATAGACACTCACACTCTACATTTTCTCAACTCCTCATCTCATAAATATTTGGATTCGCCCATTTCCTTCAGCAACTAAATATAACTTCTTGCTAGCCATTTACCTGCACACTAACCTGACATTCAAGCCTATTTTCATGACTATAGCCTCGTGTAACACAAGTATGTGGAAATATTTCCTTGACATGAAACATTTATTCTTTCCCACCTAAGCGATCTCTCATCACTACATCATTTCATAAAGAGAGTTCACTGAAGGGTTAATACATGAGGACCTGAAGCATGAATAAATGTTATACCAAATTTAACACCCAACTGAGGCCTGAAGAAGAGAATGTTAACACCATAGATGCACCAAGAGACCTAAACTAAGGATATAGATGACATAATTTGAATTTAGCTGATCGTTAAGGGTATAATATGAGTCATGGGAACTGAACATACTGTAAATCATGACATGAGTACATGAGCCATGAGCTGTATGACCTGAGTCTGGAGTTTCTGTATTTATGGAACATGATTTGTAACACTGAGTGAACTTGAACTCCTTATACTAGGAACTGTAAGCATGCATAATTGCTAACGTGCACGAGTATGGGCTATGATCATAGAGCTGGCATATAAGATATGAATAGATATCATGATAACTGATAGGTTTCGAGAGTTTGGAATATGATTTTGAGATGATCTGCGTGATTATTCTCGCTACGAGAATAGACAAGAATGTCATTGATGAAGGCTATAATGAACATGTTCAAGTACTGCTTGAACACGCGGTTCATTAAGTCCATGAAAGCTGCTGGGGCATTGATAAGACTAAATGACATGACTAAGAATTCGAAGTGACCGTACTGAGTTCTGAAAGCTATTTTTGGACTTTCATATTCTCTGAATCTGAGCTGATGATAGCCTGATCTTAGGTCTATTTTAGAAAAGTAAGTAACTCTTGGAAGTTGGTCAAACAAGTCATCGATTCTGGGAAGTGGATACTTATTCTTGACCATGACTTTATTTAGCTGACGGTAGTCTATACACATTCTAAGAGAACCATCTTTTTTATGCACGAATAGAACTGGTACACCCCACGGGAATACACTAGGTCTAATGAACCCCTTATCTAGGAGATCTTTTACCTATTCTTTTAATTCTTTGAGTTTTGCTAGATCCATTCTATATGGCAGAGTAGATATGGGCTGAGTGTCTAGAAGAAGGTCTATTCCGAAGTCGATTCCCTTTTTGAGAGGAACTCTGGGAAAATCTTTGGGAAATACATCTGGGAATTCACATGCTACTGATACTGAATCAAGAGTAGGGGTTTCTGATTTAGAGTCTTGGACTCGAATGAGATGGTATACATATCCCTTAGATATCATTTTCTTTGCCCTAAGGTAGGAAATAAGCTGACCCCTAAGTGCTGAAGTACTAGCCCTCCACTCTAGCATGGGCTCATTTGGAAACTAAAACAAAAAAAATTCTATTTTTGTCGTTGACTGACGCATAGAAGGAATGAAGTCAATCTATATCGAGAATGACATCAAAATCAGTTACCTCTAATTCGACTAAGTTTAATTCGACTAAGTTTGCTGAAGTGACTTTTTGAGATACCATAATCGAAGAATTCATGTATACCCGCTGGGCTATGATGGATTTACCCATTGAGGTAGAGACTGAGAAAGGCTCTGCTAGGATTTTAGAACTGACTCCAAAGTTGACAGCTATATATGGAGTTACAAAGGACAAGAAAACTCCTGGATCTAGCAAAGCATAAACATGTAAATGATAAACTTATAACCTACCAGTGACCACATCAGGAGAACTTTCCTGATCCTGTCGGGACTGAAGGGCATAGAGACTATTTAGGCGTTGCCCACTGGTAGGATTGGAAGCGGAACCCTGCTAATTCAGGTGACTGGACTGAGCTGAGGGACGATTATGCTAACTCTGCGAACCCAGCGGAGTACACTGTCTGACTCTATATCCTATCTTGCCATATTTAAAACAAATATTACTGCCAGGTCTGTAGACACCCTGATGGTTTTTGCCACACTTCTGGTAGAGAGAATTTGTTCGGACGCTACTGACACTACCCTGGGGTTTAGGGCCTGACGCCCCATCTTTATTGCTATCTCTAAATTTTGGCACGGGAGTACTGGCTGAGGATGGAGATGGAACTAAAGATTTTTGGTGGAATTGAGAACGATTACCACCCTTTGACTAAGGCTGGGCAAAGTTGAAGCTACCTATTCTATCTCTCTTGTTCTCCCTCTCCTTCTATTTATTCTTAGCCTCCTCTATCTACTAAGCATGGACCATGAGCCTGGATATGTCCATCTCGTTAATAAATATTATGGTCCTACATTCCTTGACTATACTATTAGACAAACCAGACTCAAACTTACTCATCTTTGCTCTGCTATCTGCTACCACATGAGGGGTAATCTGGCTAACTAAATAAATTTAAGAGAATACTCTTGTACCGTCATGTTACCCTGTCTCAGAATTATCAACTCCAAAACCTTCACTTTCTTCAACTCTAGTGGAAAGAACCTATCCAGAAAAGCAATAGCAAACTCCTCCCACTCTATGGGCCCTACATCTGCGACCTTCTCTGCTTTCCACTATTTGAACCATAAGTGAGCCATATCCTGCAACTAATATGCAGCTAACTTAACACTCTCACTAGCTGTAACCCCCATAATATCTATAACTTTCTGTACCTGATCAAAAAATTCTTGAGGGTCCTCATCTGACTTAGACCTAGTAAAAGATGGAGGGTTCATTTGGGTAAATTCCCAAATCTTGGCTGCAGTAGTATTGGCCACTGGGTTGGCTAGAACGGTGGCTGGGAATTCATTCTGGGCTACCACAGAATGAGTTAAGGTGGTGAAAGATTTTCTAAATTTAGCATGGAAGACAAGTTCATCTAGGTGATCTTCCTGAACGGGCTGAGGTGCTGACTGGTTTTCGGTTCTCTTTTCGTTAGTCTTTTTGGGAGGCATGTTCTATAAATGAAAAGGAGAGAATGGATTAGACTAAGGGTTTAACTTGAGCTTATCCTCACTCGCACGACATGAATACTGAAAGAAAGGAAACTTTTCCTAAATATCTAATAGCCTCCTGTCCATAAGTGTGTGTGCAACACACCGATGCACAAGACTCTACTAGATGTAGATTTTAGACTTCCTAGGACTCTATTGAACCTTAGGCTATGATACCAAGTTTGTAACGCCCCGAGTCTGTACCCTAGACGCTACATGGTGCTCATAATATCGAGGGACCACAAGCTAACCCATGACTGGTACCTGCTGTAATAACGGAATGGTAATACTGTAATTATGCAAAAAATTTCCTAAAAGGTTCAAAACTATAAATAAATACTAAGTACTAAATACTGATACATCCTTTTGAAATACTCTAGTTTGAGAAGCCTCTACTGTCTGAATAAGGGATTAATAGGACAAGCCCCCAACTAACCCTGACTACTGAAAACTAATAAACTGAGATATTGAAGTAATAATCATGTCCTCAAACTATGAGGACTCACCACTAGTCTGCTGCTGATGGATTTGGCTACTAAGTATGATCGGGAGCCCGTGTGTCTGAACCTATGATATAAGACATCATAGGGCAAAGGAAAGGTATGCGTCAGTACTTTGAATGTACTAGTATGCTAAGTGAGGTAGGTTGAGATGCATAGGTTCATATGCATGAAGAATACTAACTAAATAACATGAGTATAACTGAATGGGAGTACATGCATGAATACGTAAATTATAACTGAAGTTGTGATAACACTGGATACTGGGTTCTAAATTTTAGATTTACTAATATCTGAGTTTACTGATACTATATTACTGATAGCTGAATGACTGTATCTGACAGTCCTAATCCTGTGGAACTATTCTGAGTTTCGTACTGAACTGATTTCTATACTAAGCTGAGTGACTGTATCTGACAGTCCTAAATATGTAGAACTGAACTGAGTTCTATTTTGAAGACTGAAACTAAGACTGTGCAAGGTAATCATCTAACTAACATGCCCTTTTTTGAATAGATTGGGGTCTAAACTGTAATCCCAGTTGGAAGGGTATTAGTACCATACCACGGGTAAATAAAACTCTAAGTTAACCCTGTCTGATAGAAAGCTTTTTCATTAACCCTCGCTAGCAGGAAAACTCGTATGAGGTGTATCAACCCTAGTCTAGCAGGAAGATATCTCAACCTACACTGGATACGTAGTTTTGTAATGCAGGGATTGCTACTAAGGGTCAAACCCTCTACTGGTAGGAATGCCCCCATCCCTGGGTTCGCTCAGTGCTGAATCCTTTTCCTAACTGATTAGACATTGAACTAATTCCTAGTTCATACTAGGCTTGACTGAGCTGTTACTAATTATTTTTCTTACCAAACTAAACTGAGTTCACTGAGTTCCATTGACTGACAAAATACAACTAAATTCGGTTAACTTATTGAATTTACTGAGGTCTGAACTGAATACTGAAATGGACTGGATTGATACTAATTCTATTGGGTTTTTCCTGAGTTATATAAATGACTGAGAGTACTACTGATCATGACATGACTGAGATTATTCTGTAACTAACACTGGCTCTAGGTAAATAGCTAAATTATCGGGTATTTAATACCCCCAGGACTCGATAGCATTAAAAGTAAAGAATCACATGACCTTGCATAGTATAGAAATGCACACTTGTTCATAATGCATCTATAGAGGCATTTTATCAAACACTTGAATGGTATGAACTAGTATACATGCTAACACGATATAATCTCACTATTTAATTCACATGAACAAATCATCAAACACTTGAAAGGCATTGGATATGCACATAGCACTAATCAATACATGAGCATCACAATTTCTAGGCTTTAACATGAATTCACAGGATACTACATACATAATAATTGTTTTTACATAAATCTTGTACGTAATCATGGAATAGAAACCCAATCAACATTATAATCATGAATACAATTGAATCTAAATCATGGAAATCATAAAATCAATTTACTTAAAGTTTAAAAGAGTTTCTTGGACTCCAAGGGTGGAAGGAACCCTTGAATAACTACTTGACATACTTTAAAGCTTGAATTCTAAAAGATTGATGGATTTTATTAGAACTTGGATTCTTGAATGTGATGAACTAGGGTTTGTTCTTGAAATTTTTTAGAGAGAATGAGTAAATTTTGCCCTTTGGATGACTTAATTACATGTTTTAGGGGCTAATATAAGATGAGAAAAGACCCATTTACCCCTCTAGATATGAATTTTAATTACTAAAAATTTAACTAGCAATACGCAGACAGATGTGCCGCATCATTAGCATCAACGTGATGGCCAACATGCCGCATCGAGTCCGCATCGGCTCACTGGAATTTGCATTGGGAGCTATGGAAAAATATTCATCGATGTAGTATATCGAGATTTCATCGATCCACTGGTTTAGACTTCCAAACGTGCCTCAAACAAAGTCCAAAAAATCCAAAACTTGTCCGAGAACACCTACTGATATTTCTAATCATGAATTAACCTAAAAAATCGATATTTAAAGGTCATAAGGGTCGTGAAAAAGGATTTTCAACTTATGAAGGCTAAAATAACTCTAAGTATGAACACTTAGCTGAATTTTTTTTCTATGTTTGGTACCCCTTACTAGCTAATACAAGAATGAATCAAGCTTCGGATTTTGTGGGGTCTTACACAACCTCTCTATAAAAATCCCTGGTCAATTTGAATTTTTGGCAATGTAAATGCAGTTACATAAATTATAGCTGGTGTTTGGATAATGTGTGAAGTTTTTTTTCTCATAAACATATCATGAATTTTCATGATCCTCAAAGGATTAAACCATGAGGGAGGTTATTACATATATTATGGCTGGTGTTTGTAAGGAGTCTTCTCAGTTTGTCTAGAGATTTGAGCATCATTAGAAATATATAGAACCTAGAATGTTTAATTTGTCTAATTATAAAATCATAAAATATTAGGCTGAAATGGGTATGGATATGAAGGATCCCTGAAATTAGGAAGTAGTTAACGTTATTGTTGTCAACTTGTTGCTTTCTTAACCTGGTAATCAGTAAAATCGTAAACTTTTGATGATTACCCAAGAGAACTAACTCACAGCTAAACCAAAAGTATGTGGTATGTTTCTAGAATGTTCTACATGTCATTGTTGACAACCTACACATATCAATACAATACTTTCCAAAGGTTTATTTCCCGGTAGATATTCAAATCCAACTTACAAAGTATGAAATGGTAGATATCTTAGCAACAATTAGTATTAACATAAAAAAATGCTATCTCTAATAGTCATTGCCATATTAGTATTCACATATATGTAGCTTCATGAAATACAAGGTAATCCTTTTCATTTTTTACCTAAGGTGAAACAAAAGACAAGCATGAGTTAGATTGTACAAATAATTGCTTGATAATGTATAAAAACTCCATCAACAAATTGCAACATTTAATAACCATTTATACAAACAATAGGTTAGGTTAAGCATAAAATTTATATGCTATATATTGATATACTTGTAGTTAAAGATTCATGTGTAAGTCTATAATACTGAGTAATAAGTATGGAAATCAGTTACTTTGTTAAAATTTTTCTTTGGTAGCATCCTAGACAGATTTTTTTGAATGTGCAGTGAAATTTTTAAGACTTTGTGATGTAGGCCTTTTCATCAAAATATGCATGTCAATGTAGATATTGTATAGTTGCATACTAAATTTGTCAGAAGGATTCACTTATTATGGTTTAAGTTCTTATAGAATTCTTTTGTAGATTGATTTATTATATGATTAGGTCATATATTGCTCTTTGTTATGTCTGATTTGATCTAATTATTTTTTCTTAGGATGATTCCCCACAAAAATAAGCATGGATCAACTGCTGTTGCCTACTTGAAGGTCTATGAGGGTGTTCCACCACCATACTATGAAATCAAGATAATGGTCATTCCCGACGCTCTCAAATGAGTTGAAAGACCTTTTAGGTGCTTACTTTATTTAATTTAGTAGCCATTTAGCCATGAATTTTTTATTTTTTCTAGAAAATTATTTCACTTAGTGAAAAAAGTGAAAACAATATGTGTTTGGCCATGAGAATTCCAACTACAATTTGAAAATTTATTTGAAAAAGTGGAATCAAGTAAATTTTTTTTCACCTTTTTCACTCCTACTTCTCTCACAAAATTTATAAAACAACTTAAATTTATATTCATGGCCAAGTACAACTCCAACTCAAACTCCAACTTCAACATCAACTCCAACTCCAACTCCAAAAAATTATGATTTTTATGGACTAACGGGGTATTAATATCATTGTTGTTAATTGAATATGTTTTATGATTTTTTTGCATTTAGGGTATTGAGACTCCAAGAAGGACACAAATACTCTCTCTTGGGCAAGCTTTCATTAAATAATGGATGGAACTATTGTGTAATGATTTGATTTTTGGTGATTTTTGTGAAATATTTATTTCTTTGTGATTTAACTATTTTATCCCTTCATGTGGTTTCTTTGTGGTATTATGAGTTATGGGGATGATTGACATGATTCCCAATGCATTTTGATGTGTTTTTTTTGAGTTTGTGATTTTTGGTGGTTAAAAAGTCTTTATAGTTGACTTCGATCAATATTTATTAATTTATGCATCAAATGGAAAAACAAACTATGCCAATAGATCCAGAACATTGGTTTAAGGTTGGTAACATGGTTAGTATGATTTTATAGATTTTTTATCTCATTTTGACCCTCAATTTGAAAAATTATGAAATTGGATTTAGGAGGTCAACTGTAATACCCCGGGAAATTTTTCGTTGAAATTTTGTGCGTAAACGTGTTGGGTTCTATCTTCTAGAATGAATTATAAATTTTCCGTGCAGAATGTCTTATATTATGACCCACCATTGCGTAGAGTATCGAATAAGCTTTCCAACGATATGTGGATCATCCAAAACGGACACCCGAGCGACGCGTTATGAGCATTCCGATCGAACCGTGAATAGTAGTGAACAGTAAAACGTGCAGGAAAAAGTACTGAGGCCTGGTGTATTTTTGCTCCAACTTTAAATGATTATAAATCCTTATACATAATGATCTGGGTGATATACTATATATCAATGGAAATATATGTGAGTCCTCTTTCCAATGAAATTGGTTTCCTCCAATTTGTCTATCGGAGTAAAAAGTTATGGTCGATCTACTTTAGCCTATCAAAAGCAAATTTTTGGGTCAACTTCAAACAATCATAACTCCTCATACACAATGATCTGGGTGAGATACTATATATCAATGGAAAGATATGAGAGTCCTCTTTCTAATGAAATTAGTTTGATTCAATTTGGATTACGGAGTAAAACGTTATGGTTGATCTACTTCAAACTATCAAAATAGTCCATCAAAGGACAGATTCAAGAATTATTTGATTTTTAGGGGCATTTTGGTCATTTTCCCTCACTCAAAGTCCATCCAAACCCTATATTAAAGCCTATTAGAAGCATTATATGTTATATTTCATCAAATTCCCTAAAAAAGAAAACCCTAAGCTCCTACATTCAACTTCAAGAACCTCCAAAGTTCACCATTAATTCTGCAAATTTATTCAAGATTCCAAGTTCCTAGTTCAAGAACTCCAAGAACCATCATTAAAAGGCACGATTAACATCTCAAAAATGAGTATCGATCTAAATTTCATCATTCAAGGTATGTGGGGTTTTTCAACAAGAACTCTCTTTCGTTCTTGTGCCCAAAAGTAATTTTCTTTACAAACGCATGATTTTTATTTGATTTTTACGAATTTGAAGCATGAACCCATATCTTATGATGATTATTATGAAATCTTGATGTTTATGATTTTGAAATATGAATTTACATGTGTGGAGATATAAAGCATGAATCTTGAACAATATTTATCATGATTTTGATATTTGGGTCGTTAATCCCCATTGGAAATTGTGTTTTTTTTAGAAAGTGTGTGTTATAAGCACGTTGATGTTGAATATTTGAGATATTTTGAATGATTTGACCTTTTGGTCTTAATGGAGTTATTTTGAACTCGAGTGTGAAAGAAATCCACAATGTGGTTGATTTTGATAGATGGGAAGCATGATGGCTCCCGATGTATATTTATATATTACTGAAATTATTTTGTTGTGGATTATTTTTGAAATGATCTGATCTAAGTTCGGGATAAATCTTTAGCATCGAGTGGGAGGTATAAAGCGACCTTACTTTCCTAGAACTACATGCCCCCATAGAAGTGAGCCTGAGGCTGATTTATATAGTAATCACTAGTTTATGTGGATTTGCTATCGATAGTCCTACTCTGATGGCGAGGATAGGACGGCTCTCCCCAACGTGGGTTGTACGTTGGACTCTATGTATCTCACATGATTTATGTCGGTTATAGGATCTCCCAGTGTGTGTGTGTTTCCTTGTGTCTATGGTGAATGGTGAAGTGATTTGAAAGTGGAATTGTGAAAGTTATTCTTTCGAAAGATTTAAATGATATTTACATTATGAGAATTGATATTCTTGATGAACTGAAAGTGATTGACAAATTATATGATGACTCACATGTGTTATTGTACTTATTTCATCCTCTCATGATTATGATGATTTTCTTTGGGCTATGTGAGTCTTTCATACATCCTGTATATTTCTTATAAATATTTAGGATGATGATGTTTATACAACTGTATACACCTCCATATACTCGGTTCCTTTCCATGGTACTGACCTACATCTTCGGATGTGGGCTACATTTTCTTGGAATATAGGTTCAGGTGCTCAGTTCCAGGTTCGACAGTGATTCTTCGGGCACGCTGTTCTACATCTTTTGTTATGGTGAGTCCTCATGTTCCGAGGACGTGATGTCTGATGTTGGTTTCACGGAATCGTTTACATTTTATAACTGAGTATGAGTCGGTTGGGGTATGTCTCAATGGCTCGCTGGTTTTATTGATTTTCTTAGAGTCTTGTCAGACTAGTATAGATGTTGGGAGTTAACTAATAAGTCATATTTTGTTATCTTTCTAAAATTCTTTTATTCTTGGATGATGATTACTCTGTTGATATTTGAGGGTTATTTATGGAAACCCCATTGATTTGTATTGAACTGAAGAAAAATGGATCAAAGGGTTAGCTTGGGGATACTCATAGCCTCAAGAACCGTGTGACGCTTTGGGACCCATTTTTTGGGGTGTTACATCAACTTTGTGGAAATAACATTTTTCAAAAATCTGATATCGCCATAGAGTCTGGTGAGTTGAATATAATAGAGTGAAATAGTTCGTTTATGATCTTGGGATTCCATATGAATCCAGAGGGGTCCGCAGAGACTTAAAATTTTCTAAGTCTAGCTGGTGCAACACTCTAGTGGAGCACCATTTAAGCAACACTTTGGTTACTTAAACATCTTGGCTTGATATCCAAAGTTTCGCTTAAGTAATTGTCGCTTAAGCGATAACCCGTTTTTCTTATGCGACACTCGCGTTCCAGAAGCGTATCACGTAAGTGACACCTGGTTGATTAAGCGAGGTCTGATCGATATCCCCTTTTGTGATTTTTTATCAATTTTTATACTTGGAGCTTGGGGTTCGAGTTTTTGGGTAATTTCATTCATTTTTAAGCTTAGGTAAGCTCCAAATCTCTATTTCAATTATTTTTCTTCGACTCATGTCATTTAAATCCTTTTAAAACTTGAATTCAAAGGTGAAATTTGGGTATTTTTGGCTCGTAAGGCCTAAATGAGTAATTTCTTGATTTAAACACCAATTTCAACCCATTTTCACTTGGAATTTCTCCTATGGGTTTCTTTAATCACGAGTAATATATTTTTTGGACTAAAATTCTGATTTCGCCTTTCTTTTTTAAAATTTCATTTCGATAGTCCGTTTTGACCCTGACCTAGAAATGGGCAATATAGGTATCATTGGCTTTCTTTTGATGCGTAGATTCTATATTTGTGTATTTTAGTTGATTTTGGATTCGTTTGTGTGGAGAAAGCTCTGTGTTGAAGGCTTGTTGGATTAGTTTTCGGCATTTGAGGTAGGTTATAGCTTAACTCTATTCAGACTAAACTGGGTAGTTAATATTGGTATATAATTATGCTATGGGTGTGGGAACTAATTATGTAAAAGTTTTTATTATTGTGTTGTGCCGGTATAGGGGCCTATGTTGTTATTATTTGGTTATTTTGAGACATGATCTTCTATGCGTGACTATTTGGGGTATTATATGATATTGTTGGACTTATGCATATATATTTAGTGGTATCTTTTTGGTGAAAAATCCCAACTTGGCATTTATGTGGTAGAAATGGCATATTTGTGGTGCATATTACTGTATTAGCATATGGATTACTGTGAATACGTGAATGGTTGGCATATTGAGTGGATTTCTGGTTCACATGGCTGGTATATTATTTGAATTTGGAAATACTCATTCTGGTTGATTGTGAGAATTACATCCTCATGTTATATATACTTATGAATCATTGGTAACACTGTGGCAATACTGGAAACACTACCTTCATGATATCTTTATAGACCACCTACCGAGGTATGTACTGGATAGGAGCCATGGATATTGGTATTAGTTATTAGATTGTATATGGGTTGATAAACCCCCAATAGGTCCTACCTCAGGAGCATAGCTTAGTAGGTATATATGAAGGTTGTGCAATAACCTCGGGCATCACATCACATCATCATCATCATCATTATCTTTATTGCATTATATATATTATGCTCATTCTGTATTGAATTATCATCTTTGATGTAATACCTATCTATGTGTATGTGTGATATCTGTATACCTGTGCTTCTTTCTCATATTTTCATGTGGTATTATAGAACTGTTAGTGGAGATGGTGGGCATACCATTTGGGACATTTTCTTATTGTAGATGACATACCTATGGTGTGTTTTTTGTATGTTTTATTTTCTACTTTGCTCAGTCAGTCTATGATACCTACTGAGTATAAGTGGATCGTACTCACCTCTATTGTACTTTTTCGGTGTTGATACATGTACAAGTACGCCACACGATAGCTGATTTAGGAAATATCTAGAGTATATTCGAGGCAACAGTCATTCTATGCTTTCAGAGTGATCTAATACCTCTTTCTATCTATTTCATGTTTTATTTGTATTCAGAGACAAATTATGATACATTTTGTCTACTAATGCATCTTTTGACATTCAAGATGTATTTAATAGTTCTTACACTGTGACACCAGGTTTTGGGATATTTTTATGATATTTTTTTGGTTTTGTGTTTCCCGCTATTCTATATATGTGCAGTTCAAATCTGTTCTAGGAGTCTTGCCTCGAGTTTTGGTATTTGCTTCTTATTTCATATTAGTTTGGGGGATAGACTTACTTATCAAGGATTGCCATAAAAAGTGGCATACCGACCCTTGGTTTTTAAGTCATGATAAATTAATACCAGAGCAGCCAAGTTTCATTGGTTTCATTAGTGTAAGAATAGGGTGCCTAGTAGAGTCACGCAGATTGGTACATCGATGTCTGTATCTATCTTTTAGATGCTATAAGTTGTCATCAGGAAACTTCCCTTATCTTGTTCCTTATCATGTGCATCTTTTGTACCTTTTATTCTAAATTGAGTTTCACTTTATTATACGTATATGGTGAGGATATGTAATGACCCTTTAGGTCATTTTTCATATATTTTCTTATTTTTACCATTAGATCTTCTCTACAGCTGCCCTAAGTCATTTATGATTTGATGGTACTGAAGTTCGATTACCGGGCAGTTTATTTAATTTTTAGAGCCAATTTTCTATTTTGAAGTATTTGCTAGTTCCAAATGGCCATCGGGCAAAAACTTTAGTCAAATAATCTCGTATGCAAATTCCAACTATTCCAACAACTCTGAAATATCAATTTTCGGCTAGAAGGACTCTTGGTTTGGGTCCTGAGGCACTCAGACTTATTTTGACCTATTGGTCGAAAAATGAGAAAATAGAATATGGGTGCGGGACTCACTTTTTGTTGAAATGACCTCAGATAGAAATTTTAACTGTGCCATTGCATTTGGAACGTCGAATTTAATAGGGTTGCATAGTTTGTGTAATACCCCATACTTTTCTTAGCTTAGTTCAGCTTCTAGTTGCATGTATAAGAGACTTAAAGACTGAAAATTTAACCAACTGTTGGGGACTTAGTATTAGTTTTTTCCTCTTAACTTCAAAGATTTTTAAATGGGTTTTCCAGACCCCGAGACATAGGTTTGTGAGTAAATTTATGTTTAGGGGTGTACCAAGCATGTCTCAGGGAATTTTCAAATTTTTGGATGAGGATTGGGTCATGTTTGGATTTCGATTCTAGAACTTCACCGTGATAGTGGTGCGTCGCGGTGGTATAGCAATGAGACCTTCATCGCATCACGCTTTCCCTTCAATCAATGTTCTAGTTGCGAATTTAATTCTCTGAGGGGTAATTGAGTCTTTTTTCCTCAATCCAATTCATAAAAACACAAATTTAATAGTCGGTTAGGGCATTATATGCCCAATTTTCCCCATTTTTTATTTAAAAAACAAACCCTAATCCTCCCCCAAGTTCATCAATTTCATTCATTTTTCTTCAAGAAAACCAAGGATTCTAGTTCCCCATTCCAATAATTCTCAAGAAAAGCATCAAGATTGTGTTTCTCTCCCAAACTTAAGGGATTTAAGATATGTGTGATGTACTCTCATGGCTCTTTTTCACCCACGGAGTCCAAGAATCCATTTTTGTATTTTAAATTATGATTTATACATGTTTATGATGAATTATCCCCATGAAACTCTTATGAATTTCAATTTATGTATTGCGTTTACAAGTGTTTTCGATGGGAGTAGCCCTTTACATGTTTGAATGATGAACTTCCATGTTAAATCCCTAATTCATGGTTTTATTATTGTAATTATGTTTTCAATCACATGATTTACCCTTTCCTATGCTTAAATTTATAATTCTCATGTGTTTGATGAAATGTCTAAATGTTAGGTTTTGAGCTATGATCATCCATTATGGTTTTTAAAGCATCATATGTCCTTATTATTATTATTATTTTTACTCAGTGCTGGTGGATTATTAACACATGATACCTATTTGTTTACATAATATCAGTATCTTCAGAATGAATTCAGATATACCATGAGCATTATCATTTAGTCAATTATTTATGATCAGTTGTTTGCTCAGTTATCTTAGTTCATTCCAGTAATTAGTGTCTTTCAATTGAGAGTAAAACTTAGCACCGAGTGAACGTAGGGATGGTGTCTCCCCCGTCAGTTAGGCATGAGGCATTTGTCTCTCCCGTCAGTTAGGCATGAGACGTTAGTAGTAGTCCCTAAGTTCCAAACCTACAGTGCCACCATAGAATCTGAGGGCCCTCCCATCAGTTAGGCATGACACCCAAGTCCTTTGGGACTTCCAATTAGTGAATCCACACTGCCAACATTAGTACTCGTGGAATGGTACTGACACCCTTCCAACTGGGGTTACAGGTTGGACCCCAATAGTAGATTTGAGGCATGTCGATTATAGCTAGCTCCTACAATTTCAGTACAATATTCAGTATAGCTTCAGTTTAGGTTTGCTTGACCAAAGCATACAGATTCTCATCTATAGTTATCAGATTTTAATATAAGCTCCTACAATTTCAGTACAATATTCAGTATAGCTTCAGTTTAGGTTTGCTTGACCAAAGCATACAGATTCTCATCTATAGTTATCAGATTTTAATATTTCAATTTCTAGATTATTTTAGAAATGTATATATACTTGGTCTTGCATTATCAGTATTTTAGTTTACATATATGTGCACTCAGTTATCTTATATTATTCATCCAGTCATTATTTTGTGCAGTTATCCTATGTATATCAACCTAACCGTATCTCATATACTTGTACATTCAAAGTACTGATCGCATATTTTCCTCACGCTATGATGTCTTATATCATAGGGTCGGATGCTAGTTCCCTAATAGCAGTTAGACATCCCAACATTTCTCAGCAGAAGTGATGAGTCCTCATCTTTTGGGGAAATACTGGTTTATTTCAGTAGTTCAGTATTATTTAGTCAATCAGAATTAGTTGGGGACTTATTCCATCAACTCCATATTCAGTCAGTTAGAGGCTTTTTAGACATTCAAATAGTCAGTTAGTTTTTATCAGCTTTATCAGTCTTGATAGATGTTATCATACTTGCAAATTTAGTTATATTTTTAGTATCTAAACTTTATAGCCTTATCAGTTATTTTCCATGCATGTCTATTGTCATTATATTGTTTAGTGCTGTAACTCTTTGAAAATGGGTCTCGAGCCATTACACGGTGCTCAAGACTACAAGTAGCCTTAAATAACCCTGTAAGCCTTCTAGTAAATCTGATTCTCATAATAAAGAAATATATATATATATAATCAAAGCTAAAATGTGGAAATTGGTTTGAGCTAAGCTGAAATTATCTGAACATAATATCTAAACTTATTAGACTCAAGAGTTTGGACAATCAATATTGGTAATCTGAATCATATTTAGCAGTCTAACAAGCCTCTACTATTGATAACTAAAGAGCCACTGGGACAAGACCCCAGCTGACTCAAACTGACTGAAAATATTGAATCAACTCCTGTAATAAACAAAAAATTCTGAATAATTGGTTTCCCGAACTATAAGGACTCACCAACTTTTGGGATATAGATGGAGATGCTCAAAATCACTCACGCTGCTAAAACTGAGCACCTGCACCAACATTATGAGACAATGTAACATATAGACGTATAAGTGGATCAGTACTTCTAGAATGTACTGAGTATATGGGGGTGAATGCATAAGTGAAACAATATCTCAATATTAGTTTAAATTTGCAAAAGAATGCATGCTAAGTGTAGATGACTCACGATAGCTTGAATAACTGAAAAATAAAATTATGATCATGAGTAATAAAGCATGTTGTAAGAATCTAGTGATTCATAACACTTAGTTCTAAAAGTTGTACTTATATTCTATCTTGAAATCATACGGTCTAAGTGTAGAAAGGACTCACTTTTATATCTGCAAACTAAAAGATGAAATCTTATAGTCAATGTCTTATATAAAACAATGTCTGAATAAAGCTGTGAGCCTTTATACTTAGTAACTGACATAAACCATGTGAGCTAACATGGAGTCTTACGTCTAGTTCCCTTATGGGAAAACCTCACGTTGGGGAGAGGTGTCATACTCTTGCCACAAAGTATAACCTAATCTAAGTGATCACACCTGTAACTGTCATCCATATAGAAATGGGAAAAATCTGATAAACTGTACCTACATTAGCTCGTAGTTCTGGGATATGTAAACATACCCAACTCGTTGCTAAATACTACTCCCTTTAATCTGTATGCTCATTTTGTTGGAAATCCACTTTTAAAACTAACATAAGGGTTTATAATGAAAACCAATTATGCATCTATCTGTTTCAAACTGTAAGCAAAGCTAATCTATTTTTTATAAACTATAATAAAACTGAAAAGTGGATTCCATATCTTAACTGAGGATCGAAAGATCAAATCTTTATAAAAATCTGAAAATAACTAATCATAGGATGCTTAAAGCATTGTCATTCTTGAAATATCAATGTTCAACTAGGGCTTAGTAACCTATGCATCAAATTCATGTCAAATCATCATAAAGTTCATGCTTGATATTGAAAATATTGATAATTCAATTCTAAATCTGTAAATTACTGTAATACACATAAAAGTACGAAAGTAGACATGCAATTCAACATCTAAATCTCTCAAAATCTTATAATCCTCAAATAGTAATAAATGGGTATAAACCCTAAACTGAAATTCATATAATTTCATATAAAATTTAACTTTAAAACTAATATTGGGCACAAGAACGAAAGAATTATCCTTGTTCATAACCCTACATACCTTTATTGATGAAATTGATAAAGAAGCTTGAACTTGAATTCCTATTTGTGCTTTTGAAGATGATTTCTTGAATATCTTGAATTGGGAATCTTGAATTTTGGGTTATCTTGGAAAAAGAATGGTGGAATTTGGATTTCTTGAGTGTAAGTGTTGAAGCTCTGGTGTTTCTTGGAGAGAACTTTGATGAAAAGTATGTATAATATGCTTAGAATAGGTTAAATTCCTTATTTTTTCACGATTTGGGGGCTTGGGAAATGACTAAATTGCCTTTTGGAAAATTAACTCAAAATTGGAATCCAAATTTTGGGCCTCAGCACTATGCGCCACAATCGCAATGGCTTACTGGAAAAAGGACAATCACCATTTTGGCCTCTGGCGCAATGTAGCGTAATCACATTGCATCACTGGAAAAGGATGAGTGCCATTTTGCACTCAACCGCAATGCAGAGTTTGTCCCATTGAGTTTTGTGGTGCGATACTAGCAAACCACGGTGAGCGATTGGAAAAGGAAAAATGGGAATTTGGGTTTCACCGCAACGTGGGATAATCGCGGTGCTTCACTAGAAATTGGATAATTGCAATTCTGCACCTTACCGCGATGCGGTGCTTTACTATTTTCACTAAAATTTCCATAACTTCTCAACCGAGTATCGGATTAAGGCAAATTGATATCATAAGAAAGCTGGTTCAATTATCTATAATTTGGTGTCTCTAGAACTAGAAAAATCCATATGTATCAAGAGTTATTGATTTTTGAAGTTGACTCTTGAAATTCTTGGAGCTAAACTGAGCTAGAAAAAGTATGGGGTATCACAATATCTCCCCCTTGGGAACATTCGTGCTCGAATGAAACTAATTAAACTGAAGATTCCAAGGGAATGAGGCTATATGTTATCATGTACAACTAAAACAAAACTGCATGACTAAATCTAACTCATACTGAGCGACTGAACTAATCTACCATTGCATGAATTTACATGAGATAACTATATGGGATGAATCTGAGACTGGAAAAGAACTGAATTAAGGAAGACTGTTACCTCAAGCTGAATCAAAGTTCATGGAGGAAAGGTGAGAATACTTGGTACGCATGTCTGCTTTAGTTTTCCAAGTAGCTTCCTCAATGGACTGATTTCTCCACAGAACTTTGAATAAGGGAACTTCTTAGTATGAAAGACTATTCTTAATATTTGTTCTTTCTAGAGGGACTACAACAACTAAATTGTCCATGCACTTCTTCAATAAGGACACATGGAACACTGGGTGAACTAATGACAAGTTTGCAGGTAGCTCAAGCTCATACGCTACCTTCCCCACACGACTCAAAATCCTGTAGGGACCCACATATCAGAGACTAAGCTTCCCCTTTTTGCCAAATCTCTTCACCCCCTTCATGGGTGAAACTTTCAAATACACAAGATCATCTACTTCAACCTTAAGATCTTTTTTTTACGTCTGCATAAGATTTTTGACGACTCTGAACTGCTTTTAATCTCTCTCAAATTAACTAAAATTTCTCCATGGCTTCAAACACCATATCTGTCCTAATCAAAATGGTCTTATCCACTTCAAACCAATCGACTGGTGATCTATATCTCTACCTATAAAGAGCCTCAAATGGGGCTATCTGAATACTAGAATGGTAACTGTTATGTAGGAAAACTCGATCAACGGCAAGTGGTCATCCCAACTTCATTTGAAATCAAGAACACATGTCCTCAATATATCCTTTAGAGTCTAAATGGTCCTCTCTACCTGACCATCTGTCTTTGGGTAAAAAGCTGTACTGAGATAAACTTGAGTACCAAGATCCTTCTGAAAGGCTTTCCAAAACTAAGAGGTAAACTGATTACCCCTATTTGAGATGATGGATAAGGGAACTCTATGAAATCTAACCAACTCTCTGATATATATCTTAGCATAATCTTCAGCTGTGTAGAGCATGTGAACTAGCAAGAAATGGTATGATTTGGTCAATCTATCTTTAATAACCTATATTGAGTCATGTTGTCGATGCAAAAGGGGTAACCCTATCACAAAGTACGTATTCACCTATTCCCACTTCTAAGTGGGAATACCAAACTCCTGCAAAGTGTTACCAGGTTTTTGGTGCTCTACCATATCCTGTTGACAAGTTGCACACTTGGCTAAGAATTTGGCGATATCTTTCTTCATACCACTCCACCAATAGACTTTCCGCAGATCACGATACATGTTGGTGGATCCTTGATAAATGGAGTAATGCGCACCATGCGCTTCTACCATAATCCGCTGCCTCAAATCGTCAACTCATGGCACACATAATGTATTCTAGTATCTCAACACACCATCTCCCTCTTAGGATAAAACCTCTACCTTTTGGTACTTTACTGACCCCTTTAGTTTGACCAAACCAGGATCCTTATCCTGATTCTCTTTTACTTCAGGAACTAGAGAAGATTCTGAACTAATATAAACCCAAATATTTCCTTCAGCTGAGTCAACCAACCTCACACCTAATCTAGATAATCAGTGAACTTCTCAAACTAATTCCCTCTTATCATTCTCCATATGGGCAAAACTGTCCATAGATAATCTACTAAGGGCGTCTGCCACTACATTGGCCTTGCCGAATAATACAACAAACTCATACCATAATCCTTCAACAATTCTAACCACCTTCTCTGACGAAGATTTAACTCCCTTTTAATAAACACATATTGCAAGCTTTTGAGGTCCATAAACACATCGACATGCACCCTATAAAGATAATGCCTCTAAATTTTCAATTCAAATACAACAAAAACTAACTCAAGGTCATGGTTAGGGTAGTTCTTTTTGTGATGCATCAACTGTCTAGAGGCATAGGCTATAACTTTATCTCTTTGCATCAAAATACAACCCAAACAGATTCTAGAAGCATCACAATAGACAATGAACCCATCTGTACTATCAGGTAGTACTAAAACTGAGGCTGAAGTAAGTTGAGTCTTCAACTCCTAAAAACTCTTCTTACAGGAATCTGACCATTAAAACTTAAGTGTCATCTGAGTTAATATAGACATAGGGGATGTAATAGATGAAACACCCTCAAAAAAATATATGTAATAGCCAGCTAAACCCAAGAAACTTTTGATGTCTAAGGGAGAGATAGGTCTAGGCTAGTTTCTTACTGCTTCTGTCTTTTGAGGATCAACTCTAATGCCATCACTGGAAATAATATGACCAAGGAAAGCTACTGATCTTTGCCAAAATTCACATTTGTTGAATTTGGTGAACAACTAGTGATCCCTAAGAGTTTGTAACACAGTTCTAAGGTGGTCTGCATGATTATCCTCACTATAAGAATAGACAAGAATATCATCGATAAAGACTATGACAAACATGTCCAAATACTATTTGAACACTCGGTTTATCAAGTCCATGAAAGCTGCTGGGGCATTTTTCAACCCGAAAGACATGACTAGAAACTCGAAATGACCATAACAGGTTCTGAAAGTTGTCTTTGGAATATCATATTCCCTTACCCTAAGTTGATAATAGCCGGATCTAAGGCCTATCTTGGAGAAATAACTTGCACCTTGGAGTTGGTTGAATAAGTCATCAATCCTAGGAAGAGGATATTTTCTTTTGACTATGACTTTATTCAGCTGATGATAGTCAATGCACATTCATAAAAAAACCATTTTTTGCACGAATAGGACAGGAGCACCCCATGGAAAGACACTAGGCCTTATGAAACCTTTATGTATGAGGTCTTTAAGTTGCTCTTTTACCTCTTTAAGCTCGGCTGAAGCCATTTGATATGGAGGGATAGAGATAATGAATTCTATTTTCCTATCAGGAGGTACCCCTAGCAAATCTCCAAGAAAAACTTCAGGACACTTATTGACTATACGAACTGATCGAACTGTTGGAGTCTCAGTCTTAGTGTCTTTGACTCAAACTAGATGATAAATACACCCTTTTGAGATAAACTTTCTAGCTTTAATATAGGATATGAAATGACTCTTGGGAGACACTGAATTACCTTCCCATGCAAAGACTAGCTCATCTGGAAACTAAAACTTCACCACTCAGGTGCGACAATCTATGGATGCATAACTGGAATGGATCTAATCCATACCAAGAATAAGGTCAAAGTCGACCATATCTTACTCTATTAAATCTGCTAGCATAATTTTGTGAAGTATAGTGATAAGACACTTTCTATAGATCTATTTGGCACCAACTAACTCACTTACTGGGGTAGAAATCAAGAAGGGCTTAGGGATCTTTTCAGGACATATTTCAAAATTTACTATAACTAGTGGGGTCACATTGGAGAAATTTGACTCAAGGTCTAACAACACATAAACATCAAGATAAAAGACATGAAGCATTCCCGTAACAACATATGGTGAAATCTCCTGCTCCTGATAGGATGTTAAAGCATAAAACCAATTTTGGTGCTGACCGCTATTGGTACTAGATGATGCACCCTAAGGAGGGACTGGGCGACCTAGAAGAGCTGGTGCGCTAGTAGCTTGAGTATGGGAATGAACATCCCTGTTTCATTGCTTAGCATACAGACACTCTTTGATTTCATGTACCAACTTACCAAAACCATAACAACCTTTCTGTCCCAACAAACACTTACTAAGATGATTCTTACCACACTTATCACATGGAGGATAATTGGGCTTCCCACTCACACTATTCTGAGATCTGGACATAGAAGTCTTATCCCACTGCTCCTGTGTATCTTTAGGTACAGGAGCACTAGCTGAAGATGGTGCTAACATAGATGAATGATTCTAAAATTATGAATAATTTCCCTCTCCAAACTTTGTCTATCCATACTCAAACTGCCTGGTTCTAGCCTTCTTATTTCCCCTCTCTCTTCCATTCAAATTTTTTGCCTCAATCTATTGGGCATGAATCATCAACCTAGATAGATCCATGTCCCTAATAAGCATGGTAGTCTTACACTCCTTGACTACCAAACCAGATACTCCAATAACAAACTTACTTATACTCTCCCTAGGGTCAGCCATTGTATCAGGGGCATACTTAAACAACTGGTTGAACTTACGAAAGTACTCTTTCACTATTATCGAGACCTGCCGTAGGTTCACAAACTTATCTACCTTAGCTTCTCTCATTTCATACAAAAATAACCTATCTAGAAATGCATCCTAAAATACTTTCCAACTCATAGGAGATGCATTCTCACCTCTACCATTCTTCCACATAACCACCCAATCATACGCCATATTTTTTAGCCTATAGGATGACGACTTTACACTCTCATCCTTAGTAACATGCATAATTTTGGTGATAGTTATTATCTCATTATATAAAGTTGTGGAGCTGTGGATCTTTACCTGATTTTGACCCATAGAACTCAGGGAGATTTATTCTCATAAAGTCCTAAATTCTGGCTGCTACTAAATCCCTATTCTACTGAAGTGGAACTATCACCTGATGATTGGCCTAAATTCAGCATGGGATACATTCTCATTCAAAGGGTCAGTGAGATGATATGGCTGGTTATTATTATTACGTACATTAGCTCGGTGAGGAGGCATATTAAACTATCATGTAAGAACATGAGTTAAAAGAAGATAGAGACACTATAAGCATAATATATCATGAAAGAAAATGATGATTTCCTAAAAATATCCCATAGCCTTTTGCTGATAAATGTCGCGCACTTCACACCCATGATCAAGACTCTACATAACATGGCTTGTCTTACTCCCTAGGACTCTTAAAACCTTAGACTTTGATACCAAGTTTCTAACGCCTCGAAAATAGGTCCCGAGATATCACATGCTACTCAAGACTATGAGTAGCCTTAAGCTAACCCTATAAGCCTTCTACTAATCTGAAGCTCATAATAAATAACTATAGATATATAATAAAAGGTAAAATGCAGAATCTATTCTGAGCTAAGCTGAACTTATCTGAACATAATATAGCAGTCTGACAAGCTTTACTACTGATAACTAAAGAGCCACTGGGGCAAGCCCTCAGCTGACTCGAACTGACTGAAAATACTGAATCAACTATTGTAATAAACTAGAAATTCTAAATAACTGGGTCCCCAAACTATGAGGACTCACCAACTATCGGGATTTAGATGGAGATGCTCAAAATTATACACGCTGCTAAAACAATATTTTGAGATAATGTAGCACATAGACGAATATATGGATCAGTACTTCTAGAATGTACTGAGTGTATGGGGGTGAATTCATAAGTAAAACAATATTTCAACATCAGTGCAAATTTACAAAAGAATACATGCTAAGTGTAGATGACTCAAAATAGCTTGAATAACTGAAAACTAAGAATCACGATCAACAGTAATTAAGCATACTGTATAAATCTAGTAAGTTGTAACACTTAGTTCTAAAAGTTAGACTTGTATTCTATCTTGAAATCATACGGTCTAAGTGTAGAAAGGACACACTTTTATATCTACAAACTAAAAGCTAATATCTTATAGTTAATATCTTATATAAAGTAATGTCTGAATAAAGCTGTGATCCTTTACACTTAGTTTCTAAAAGCTGTTCTATTATTCTTTTCTCTTAGGCTACAGGGAGGTTCTTCTAACCAACATAAATCATGTGAACTAACATGGAGTCCAACGTCTAGCTCCCTTATGGGAAAATCTCAAGTTGGGGAGAGATGTCATACTCTTGCCACGGAGTATAACCTAATCTAAGTGGTCACATCTGTAACTGTCATCCATATAAACATGGGAAAATCTAATAAACTGTACCTACATTGGCTCATAGTTCTGGGACATGTAAACAAACCCAACTCGGTGCTAATTACTACTCCCTTTAATTTGTATGCTTATTCTATTGGAAATCCACTTTTAAAACTAGCATAAGGGTTTATAATAAAAACCAATTATGCGTCTATCTGCTTCAAACTGTAAGCAAAGCTAATCTATTTTATGTAAACTGTAATAAAATTATAAAGTGGATTCTATATCTTAACTAAGGATCAAAAGATCAAATCTTTATAAAAATCTAAAAATAACTAATCATAGGATGCTTAAAGCATTGCCATTCTTGAAATATCAATGTTCAACTAGGGCTTAATAACCCATGCATCAAATTCATGTCAAATCATCATAAAGTTCATGCTTGATAATGAAAATATTGATAATTCAGTTCCAAATTTGGAAATTACTACAATACGCATAAAAGTACAAAAGTAGACATGCAATTAACATCTAAATCTCTCAAAATCTCATAATCCTCAAATAGCAATAAGTGGGTATAAACCCTAAACTGAAATTCATATAATTTCATATAAAATTCAACTTTGAAACTAGTTTTGAGCACAAGAACAAAAGAATTATCCTTGGTCATAACTCCACATACCTTAATTGGTGAAATTGATAAAGAAGCTTGAACTTGAATTCCTATTTGTTCTTTTGAAGATGATTTCTTGAATATCTTGAATTGGGAATCTTGAATTTTGGATTATCTTGGAAAGAGAATGGTGGAATTTGAATTTCTTGAGATTTAAGTTTTAAAGCTCTAGGGTTTCTTGGAGAAATATTTGATGAAAAGTATGTATAATGTGCTTGGAATAGGTTAAATTCCTTGGTTTTTTCATGATTTGGGGGCTTGGGAAATGACTAAATT
>NW_025888669.1:0-1561 GCF_002878395.1 Capsicum annuum | reverse complement strand
TAATATAAGGTTATAAGGTTAAACGGTGGTCGTTAAGGTTATACGGTTGTTTACTAATATAAGGTTATAAGGTTAAACGGTGGTCGTTAAGGTTATACGGTTGTTTACTAATATAAGTTTGTTTACTTAACGGTGGTTATAAGGTTAAACGTTGGCTGTTAAGGTTATAAGGTTATAAGGTTATTAGGTTAAACGATAGTTGTTAAGGTTATAAGGTTGTTTACTAATATAAGGTTATAAGGTTAAACGATGGCCGTTAAGGTTATAAGGATGTTTACTAATATAAGGTTATAAGGTTAAACGGTGGTCATTAAGGTTGTAAGGTTGTTTACTAATATAAGGTTGTTTACTTAACGCTAGTTATAAGTTTAAACGGTGGTCGTTAAGGTTATAAGGTTGTTTAATAATATAAGGTTATAAGGCTGTTTAATAATATAAGGTTATAAGATTAAACGGTGGCCGTTAAGGTTATAAGGTTGTTTACTAATATAAGGTTGTTTACTTAACGGTGGCTGTTAAGGTTTACGTATAGATTAGGCTTTAAACGGTGACCGTATAGATTAGCAGGTTGGTATCGCAAATAAAACTATAACCTTTATGCAACAGGAAGAGAATACACATGGTCTCAACAAATCTTCAAATGTAAGATCTAGCACTTTCAACTCCAGAAACAAAGTGGAAACAAAATAGTGCTAACCCGGGGTCTTCTCCTCGTCTAAGAGCACGTTCAACTTCAGAGTCACCAGTGTGACTGCGAAATCAATCCTGAAAATAATGATAAATGTTATGCCTAAAGAATTAAAGAAATCCAAACAACAAAATTTCTTATAAGACAAAAGAGTTTATCCTTAGGCGACCAACAAAAATCTGAATGACAGAAGCACCAGCTTGACAAAAGCTAAGAAGTCGAGACAAAAGTTTCTAATAGACTTAGGTTAGAAAAGGAAATTCCAAGCATTCACCCGCAAGATATATTGCATGTGGACTTTGAATGGAATTGGAAGTGCCAAGGTTTTGAGCGCTTTTACTGTTGTTCTTAGCTTTGGATCTAGTGGCACCTGCAAATGAAAAAGTGTTAGTGCCTGTTGACCCCTTTAGAGAAAAAAGCTGTTAAGGAACCTCTGGTGCGACTTGTAGGGGATTGAATTTCACTTTCATCAATTGCTGAATCAGTTAACTCACTGGAAGCATGAGAATCTGATTCCGACTCAGCACATGCTGGTTATGAAGGGGAACATTCTGTTTCCGCTTCCGTTGATGGATTAGTGACTTCAGAATCTGTTACATGATCAAGAAAATGAAGTTACAAAACATTCAAGAGAACCAAATAATGCATTGTGGCCCGCCCCTTCCCATCATAGATCATCAGAAATGCAGCAGATACAACAATCTGCACCATGTTTGCACATTAACTTTGTAAGTTTTCTCAATCCATTTTGCTTCTAGCCTTTTTATATATTTCCAGCTCTCTCGCCAAATGACTTGAGAGCCTTCTTATCAGTATCTACATCTTAAGTGTACCAAATTCTGAAAAACCCCATCATATGGATTTTTAAAAAGA
>NW_025888668.1:0-3357 GCF_002878395.1 Capsicum annuum | reverse complement strand
TCTTTTAGGCTTTTTACTCTTCCATAATTATTAGTTTTCTAAAAACACGTGTTTTAAAGTATTAGTCATATGGTTTTGATGTTGGATTTAGAACATGGGTTGAGGGTTTTGAATGTTTGTGTTTGAACAATGTTTTCCCCATAGTTTACATATGATTATTCATGCTTTAATTATGGTTTTGAACTTGTGGGATGCATGGGTATGGTGAATAAACTAGGGGATTGTGATTTACCCTAATTTATGAATATTTACCATTGAAATGATAATCACTTCCATCCCATATTGTGAAATCAGTTTTGTATATGAAAAGTATGCAAATTGCACTAATCCTAAACTATTGCATAATGTGAAAAGTTAATAAAGAATAATGATTTTGAATTTCACCTTATTGGGTGGTAAAATTCCCTAATCTAATGTATAATTAAACCAACAAGGTTGTGAATTCCCCTAAGTGATGACAATTAGTTTGGCATGTTGATGTTACCTTGCAAGTGTAGTTGGTATGATGATACCAAAAGTGTATGCCTAAATGTGTGTTATGGTTCAATGAATGGGAATTTGTGATAAATGATATAATTTGTCTTTAATGAGGGCTGTAAGCTGAGTCCTGCAAGTGGATATACCTAGGGACAAATACTAGAAATCGTGGTTGCCAATGTGGCGGTCTAAATGACCAGGTGGTTTAAGTCCCCCTTATTATTATTATTATTATTATTATTATTATTATTATTATTATTATTATTATATCCTTAGGAGTTTTGAGTCCCCCACTTTATATTACATGATTTGGTGCTTAAGTCACTTTGATATGTTGGGAGGTTCGAGTCCCCCATAGTGCATATATAATCCTCTAGTTCATGCAGCGATGCATATCAGGGACCTTCCATCTAGAGGAGAACTGGACCCATATAGCCCACAGGTGCCTTCTTATACTATGACAATTGAGTTACACATTCAAGGATAAAGGTTTAAAGTGCATGCTAAGCCTTGATCCTTTCCCCGATATATTTTTTATGTATGTATGTAATAGTGTTCTCATGGTTTTTAATTAGATTTGACTTGGTTTTATTTTATACCCTATCCCTAAGTCACATGTTGGTGATTAACCAACTAACCATCCTCAGATGTTGTATCCCCACATGATGTAGGCACCAAAGATACTTTTACTCTCCCTGTGCAGAGTTAGGTGGATTGACTGGGTCCATCGATCGATGGTGGTAAAGTAGTGAGCTTCAAATTTTTGGAAGACTTGGACATTTCATTAGCTTACATTCATAGATTAGAATTGAGAGTTTACATTATCATTACCATTGTCATTGTGAATGTCAGAGTCGAGGGAATGTCTCAACACTTTATTGATTGGGTTTTTGTTAGAAGGAACTGTGGATTATAGTGGACTTGGGTGATGTTGGTTTGTTATTTTGGTTGGTTACCAGTTATTGGATTATAGACATGACTTAAATTCTTTGAACTTATCTTATGCTACCTTGTTATATATTTGGAATTCATCCAATGCTAAATGTTTATTTGATTAGATGCAAAGGGTGGTCTCTAGTCCTCATTGGACTTGACATGTCCATCACGTCCAGGCATTGGTTTGAGTCATGAAAAATTTGGTAGTAGAGCCTAATTTCTTGTCATTGGGTATCCACAAAGAGTAGAGTATCTTTTATAGGTGTGTAGTGCACCACACTTACAAGGGAGAGGCTATAAGGCATTTAGGAATGTTTTTTTTTCTTTTTATTCTATTTGAGGCTATTATTTCTAAGATCTTGAAATCTCCTCTAATTCCCACATGTACTCTTTTTAGATCATGCCCCCCAAAAGATCTGATGCTCACGAAACTCATCTTTCCCATTTGACGATAATATGGTGGAGCTCGTCCTACTCAAAGAGTTCAGACTTGGTCTAGGGTCATTGTTTTTGATTACCCTTATGGAGTTCCATCGATCCTTCCTAGACCTCCTCAGATACCTTAGACTGATGTGTCTAATGCTAAGTTTCTCTAGTCGATCCATTTGCTAATCTAGTTAGTGGCCTCTCGGACTAAGCGTATTGCTTTTATTTCTCCATCTTCTGAGGTCACTAGAGTTGGCCACTTTATGATGTGTCCTCTGACTTTTACTAGTTCCAAAGTTTAGTAAGATCTTCAAAATATCATTTATGAGATGGAAAAGATTTTTTGTATGATGCATGCTACTGATGTAGAAGGTGTGGAATTCACTACTTATAATTTGAAGGATATGACGTATCAGTGCTATGAGGAATAGGATCGATCTAGGGATAATGATATTAATTCTTCTTTGTTTGATGATTTCTCTAGTTCTTTTTTTGGTAGCTTCTTTCCTTAGACATTAAGGAAGGTAAAGACTGAGGAATTTATGAATTTGAAGCAAGGCAGAATGACAGTAAAGGAGTACACCTTGAATTTTCATTAGTTATCATGTTATGCTCCAGAATTAGTGTCTAGCATAAGGGCTAGAATGAGAAAGTTTACTTTTGAATCATCTCTTGATTTGTTCTTAGAAACCAAGGCTTCCTTATTGAACAAGGATATGTACATTTCTGTACTTGTGGTGCATATGATACAAGTGTAAGAAGAAAAGAAGAAGCAAAAAGAGATAAGCGAAATACAAAATGAGAAGTTTTGGTATTCGAATCAGGGTGGAGGTCCGCAGAAGAGTGGTAGAGATAGTGGAAAATGGTCTAAAAAGAAGTGGGGTAATTCTGATTCTTACGCTACGACTAGTTCTCCTCATCTAATGCTGTCAGGTGATTGTCGGGTTTAGATTAGTATTAGTCCTAGGTCGTAAGGTACCCAACCTCAGGCTAGTGGGGCTTAGTTAGCTCTATCATATCCCTCTTGTAGATTTTGTGGTCAGGTGCACCATGGTGTTTGTGAAGAAGGGAGGAACAAGTGCTTTAAATGTGGTCAAATAGGTCATATACATAGAGATTATCCTTCTAGGGTTGCTTCTGGGGCAAATAATATCCTTATTGCTACTTCATCAGCTCCTGCACCAAAGGGTGTTACTTTTTCTTTGGGCTCTGGCACTGGTTGGAATAGTCTGTACGCTCTTGCCATTCTCTAGGATTCTAAGACGTCCCTTGATATTATTGTTGGTTCGATCAAACTTTCTCTTGTGATGTATATTATCTACTTGATCCTGATGCTACCCTTTCTTATGTGACCCCTTATGTGGCTATTCATTTTTTTTTTAATACTAAGTGTATTCTGGATTCTTTCACTATGTCTACCTCAGTGAGTGACTCTATTATGGCTAGAAGGGTTTATAGGGGTTGTGTGATATCGGTCAGTAGTAGGGAGATCTTGGTGTATTTGATAGAGTTGGACAT
>NW_025888667.1:0-2499 GCF_002878395.1 Capsicum annuum | reverse complement strand
TATGAACCCAACAATCCCCCACACGAATGGGGAATGACTATTTTTCATAAAACTTTTACAGACAAGTATGTGATCATCAAGAAAAGACTGATTGCATTTGGATAAGTGGGTTTCCCTTTGAACTTTCCGTAGTGAACATGCATCAGATGCACTCGGTCAATCGGTAGATTTGATATTTTTGAACCATACATCTTTAATGTAAACCTAGACAAGACATGTCACACAACCAGCCTTTTACCATTTATGGTTCTTACGGTTTTGTTCTTTTTAGCTATGAACACGTCCTGATTTTCATGAGAGCTTAGAGAATAGGCCTTTACTAACATTCTCTTTGAAGCGGCTTCCACTTCGCCCACACATAGGTGATTTCTAAATGTTTAGTCCTGTAGATTAAACTATTTGGTCAAATCTGCCAAATTTAGATAATCATTAAAAGACTTTTCACCTTAAGTCTTATCCTTATTTACTATATATTGTCTACATCATGAGAATGGGTTGGGTAATTGACAATGTTGAACCTGTCAGACTCAACTTTGTTTGATCTCCTTGAACCTAGCTCTTGGTATCTCCAGTCTACTAGGTAGAGTTACCGCCATGCTGACTTGTCCTAGGCCTTAAACCTATTTCCTTAGATGTCCTTTCTACCCCTTCTCTAGATAGGCCTTTTGTAAGTGGATCCGACACATTATCCTTCGACTTTACATAGTCTATAGTGATAATTACACTAGAGAGAAGTTCTCTAATGGTATTATGTCTTCCTCTTATATGACGAGATTTATCGTTATACATCATGCTCCCTGCCTTATCTATTGCTGCTTGTCTATCACAGTGTATACATACTAGTGCCACTAGCTTGGGCCAATACGGAATATCTTCTAAGAAATTTTGGAGTCATTCTTCTTCTTCACTGGCTTTATCTAATGCGATAAATTCAGATTCCATTATAGAGCGAGCGATACAAGTCTGTTTGGATGATTTCCAAGAAATTACTCCTCTACCAATAGTAAATACATATCCCCTTGTAGATTTTACTTCATTCGATCCGGTGATCTAATTTGCATCACTATATCCTTCAAGTACCGTAGGATATTTATTATAATGCAAAACATAATTTTGAGTGTATTTAAGATACCCCAAAACTTTTTTCATTGCCATCCGGTGAGTTTTGTTGGGATTACTCGTGTACCGACTTAATTTACTGATAGCACATGCTATGTCTGTCCGTGTATAGTTCATTATTTACATTAAACATCCCAATACTCTTGCGTACTCCAATTGCGAGTCACTTTCATCTTCATTCTTTCGAAGTGCAAAGCTCACATCCAATGGAGTCTTGACAATACTAAATTCCATATAATTGAACTTGTCAAGTACCTTTTTGATATAATGAGATTGTGACAATGCCAACTCTTATAGAGTTTGATGGATTCTTATACCTAAGATCATATCTGCAACTCCAAGGTCTTTCATATCAAACTTGCTCTCGAGCATTAGTTTTGTTGCATTGATGTCAGAAATGTCTCTACTGATGATCAACATATCATCCACATATAAACATACAATGTCTTGGTGATTTGGAGTGTCTTTAATATAAACAGATTTATCACATTCATTTATTTTGAATCCATTTGCCAACATGGTTTGGTCAAACTTTGCATGCCATTGTTTTGGTGCTTGCTTTAGTCCATATAATGACGGTGAGTTTACACACCTTGTTTTTCTTTCCTGGAACCACAAAACCCTCAGGTTGTTTCATGTAAATTTCTTCTTCCAAATCTTCATTTAGGAATGCGGTTTTCACATCCATTTGATGGATTTGAAGATCATATACCGCCGTCAAGGCAATTAACATTCGAATCGAGGTTATCCTTGTTACTGGTGAGTATGTATCAAAGTAATCAAGGCCTTTCTTCTGTATGTATCAAAGTAATCAAGGCCTTTCTTCTGTTTGAAGCCTTTTACTATAAGTCTTGCCTTGTATTTGTCAATAGTACCATCTGCCTTTATTTTCCTTTTGAAGATCCATTTAGAACCTAAAAATTTATTTCCGGGAGGAAGGTCAACCAATTCCTATGTATGGTTGCTTAAGATTGAATCTATCTCACTATTGATTGCCTCTTTTCAAAAGGATGAGTCTGACGAAGACATTGCTTCATTAAATGTTTAAGGTTCATTTTCTAAGAGAAATATTACAAAATTCGATCCAAATGAAGTTAATGTTCTTTGGCGTGTACTGCGTCTTGGATTTTCTTCATTATGTACATTCTCACTTGGTTCATCTCGAGGTCGTTTAGATCCTCTGCTAAATTGTTCATGTCTAATTTTATACGGGTAAATGTTTTCAAAGAATTCAGCATTGTCTGATTCAATTACCGTATTTTCACTAATATCCAGATGTTCGGATTTATGAACCAAAAATCAACACGCTTTACTACTTTTAGCATATCCTATGAACACACAGTCCACCGTTTTAGGCCTATCTTAACCCTTTTAGGTATA
>NW_025888666.1:0-1843 GCF_002878395.1 Capsicum annuum | reverse complement strand
TAGTGTTAAAATGATGAATTATGGGTGAGTCACTAAGTGGATAAGGGCATAAGTATATAAGAATAAGTTGCACCCTAGTAGTATGGTGTTTGGTAAGATTTTATGATATAAGTTATGTGATTAACGGTCAATGTTAGAACATTAAGGAGTGGATAGTGGATTATTATGTGATAAGGAGTGAGGATGTGTATTCTAATGAGATTACTAATTGTAGGTTGTTGACAATAGAGGATAATGAAAAAATTAAGAGTAGCATTCTTGGAAAGCTATGTATTTAGAGTGTACTTAAAAATGGAAGGCTTAGCATTTATGTGTATAAGTGTTTTGCGTACATAGTTTGTGTTCTTGAAATTTTAGTATGGAGAAATCTGGTGAGTTGGTGTATGGTATTCATTAGAGTTGAATTGAGGAAATATAGGTAGGCAACATAAGCCTTGGGTATGGTTTTAAAAATTTTGTTAAGTAGTAAGTTATGTGACGGGAGGTATAATGCGAGTATTCTAAGGAGTTGAAGATAGAGTGTTAAGTGTTTAGAAGCATGGATGGACATGCCTATAATAATGTTAGTCATAAGTTGGTGACTTTGGGGTTAGGAGAAGTTATGATTAGTATCCCTGAAGGGAGATGACCCAGAAAAAATTTAGTGTCTTTATGTAAAATTCTTGAAGGAAGTTTGTGTTTGTGTGTATACCGATATCTCCTATTGTATTGAGAACTATGGTTATAGATTAATGGGAGGTTATATTCTCAAGTCTATGAGGGTGACTTTGATCTAAGAGGGAGATCATAGATTAAAGTAGTTCTCGGATTCTTTTTGTTGTGTCAAGTTTCAAGTAAGAATCATGTTAAATCAATTCTTATTCGAGCAATCTCCTTCTACTTCGATTTGAATGGACTTCTACCAATGTCTTATGTATTCATGTCTTGCCTCTGCCTGATATCCATACAAGGAGAAATAATGCCCCTCAGTGATTCAATATTTCAAGTATCCAAGCCATATGTTATGTTGCTCATGATCAAAACCTATGTCTTATAGCATGCTTGGTCCTAAGAAAATATGTTTTTGTATGTCACTGATCATTTTAAGCCGGAATTAGCCAAAGCGATAAAGTTGTGCGAACTTATAACTATCTTAACTCTGATAATAAGAAGCAATAGCTTCAAGTATCAATCTTTGTCTCAATTGTTAACTTTATGTATTCCGACCTTATGTTATACAAATCATCAGATATATGTACCCATATTTCAAATGTTATACAAATCATCAGTATAAAGGTGGTTGTGAAAGCGTGGTAATGTGTTGGGTAGGGGAGTAGATGATTTTGAAGACAAATATTTTGATTTGACTTCTAAAGCTAAGGTTATAGGAGAAGGGGGAAGAAAGAAATGAGTTTTCGTTATGTGAGATAGTCAAGAAGGAGTGATGTGGTGAAAATCTTAGTGAAATGATTGAATTGGCTAGTCTTAGTTGGGAGATCCATAAAGTGGGTGTAGTAATGATAGGCTTAAATTTTGTGATTGATGAAAACACAAACCAGTGTGCCGTGTGGTTCGTTTTCCTTGAATTAAGACTTAAGGTTGATGGATTATAGTGATAGGGTGAGGTGATTTCTTAATGTGATGTAGAGTGCATGTCCCGTAGATTAAGTTAGCACCTCTTTCCTCCGAGTTGGGCTTCAACATAGAATTATTATATGGTAGGGCACAAAATTCTTGTGGTTAGATGTGTTATGGGAGAATTGTAGGTGGGAAATTATGAAGTACATTGATTAATGTTTGGGCATAAATAAATAGTGTCTCTAAACTTAAGGTTCATTCGTTGTATCTTCTAAGGTGGAAAATG
>NW_025888665.1:0-4671 GCF_002878395.1 Capsicum annuum | reverse complement strand
TGAATTTAAATTTCATGAAACTGAAGAAAGGTTTGGTTATCAGGGGACGAAGAATGATCAGAGGATGCGTGGAGGGGAAAAGCGAGTTAGTAAAATTAATTTTAGAGGAAAAATCTATCGAAGCAGAGAACTTAAAATATTTTTTTTTGTGAGGGTGGAGGAATAATAGAAGGAGGGATCTAATATTTACATGTTTCAGTTTTTAATTTGCTAGCCTAAAACGTCAATTGCTTAGAAAACTAAATTTAAGTGTCTATTTAAATATAATATTTATTTTTATATATTATTTTTAAATTATAATATACTCACTCAATAACATGTAAAAATAACATAATTACTAAATTATATTTTCTCTCATTTTTTAAATTACTTTATTCTCTCTCCCTATTAATATACATAACATAACCGACATATACATAACATTCTGTGTATATGTTGAGATTTTTGTAATATATTTAGAGAATTGAGATTTTTTATAATATTGAAAATATAAGTTATGTATTTGTGTAATCTTTAATAATAACATTGTATTTAATAATTAAAAAGTTTCACTAATTATTATAAATTGTATATTTTTATATTTTACTAAAATCAATTACAATATTTGAAATTCAAATACATGTCCAAAAACCAAAGCAACCAAATCAAATCAAACAAAATTGACCCTATGTAATGAAATTTATGTGACTTTAATTCGTGGCACCCCACCCGCCTGCAAATAACGTCGGCAATCCAAACGCTAAATAAAAATAAAATAAAAAAACGCATTATGTATATCGCCAATGGCGTGCGTTACTAAAAAGTATTGACGTGGCATTTCATTCTATCTTACGCCGCTAACAAGTTAAGTTAATTTGGACACACTAATCCTTTAACCCGGAGCGTCATTTTCTCTAAGATTGTGCAAAATAAATATCTGAAAAAATAAAAAGACTTCAAAGTACACGGTTTCCAAGTCAAAATAACTAGATCCTCGAGGACAGATTTGTCTTTTACTACTAGCCGAATGATATGATATTAATTTGTTCTGATCATAATGGCGTTGATATATATATGGTTAAGAGAGAAAGAGTATCAGATTTACGAATGTACTTTACGTGAAGTTTGGGTTGGAGTGATTAGTAGGGTTATCTGGAGATGGGTTTTGTGAGTACGATTTTGGGATTTTGTGGATTTGGAGTTGGGGTTTCAGTTGGATTGACGGTTGGGTACTATCTGTTCATCTATTTTCAGCCTAGTGATGTTAAGGTGTTGTATTTTTTGCTTTATTTTTTGTATTTATTTTCGTGTTTCAATTGCTACTTCCATTATTTGGATTAGTAATTTCTCTGTTTTCCGTTGCTATATGTTTGTGCCGATCGGAGAATGAAGGAAGTAAACGTGTTGCTTGATTTTGAGGGATTTTATTGTGAATAATTTTGTATAGCTTGAAGGAAAACTTAGGGTGAGTAAAAATGTAAGTTATTGGGTAGTGATTAGGCAATGTCTTTGATTAATTGGAAATGGTATGGGGATAGGAATAGTTGCATACAATTTTCTGCTGTTGTAGGGACTTTGGTCTAGTATAACTGACTAAGTCCACATTTGACCCAATGTATTGGAGTCTGGAAGCAATGCATTGGCCTTTGTGAACTTCTGGGTTCGATTATTTGGTTCAGCAACAAATGCACTAGGTGTCGTCGCTAAACTGGATGTGTCAATTTCTTGTTTGGTACATGAATAAATTGAAGTGTTGAAATTGTTCACTAATTAGTATCAAAGGAGGGAGTATGCAGGGGTCACCTAGTGTTTTAGGATTTAGGACACCAAAATAGTAGAGGTGCAAAGAGGGCGCCGTCTAACCCTAGTTTGGTGTGCTATAAAAGTTTCTTTTCTCCACAAAGACTTATGTTTTAGATTCTTAAGTTAGATTTGTAAAAGGGACAGTCTTTTTTTTCTTTTTTGGTTGTGAAATTGGAGATTTAGCATACAACGCATACACTGAACTTAAATGTTTTATGGAGGGTCGGACATTGTTGTTTTTGTAGAAAAGAGAGTAGTACAATGTGGAATTAATCGATCACATGGATATGGATGACGGAGATGATATATGCATTTGTAATAATTATTAACTGGGATATCAATGTCAAACTAGAGCCTTTTGAAAAATTTGTGAGACATCCACGCATCTGATAACACCTATTTAATCCAACTATAGAATACACGAGAAAAGCTTAAGTTCATTAATATGGGAAGTGTATTTTTATTCTAAAGTTTCCAACTTCCAAGTTCCATGTAGAATTTTACCAGCATGCACGATACCTTTTACTATAGAAATAAATAAGATACAAGTAAACAATGATTGATCAGCAAAGAACAACTAGAGATGTCTCGTAAAGCATGCAGGTAAAATTCTACATGGAACTTGGAAGTTGGAAACTTTAGAATAAAAATACACTTCCCATATTAATGAACTTAAGCTTTTCTCGTGTATTCTATAGTTGGATTAAATAGGTGTTATCAGATGCGTGGATGTCTCACAAATTTTTCAAAAGGCTCTAGTTTGACATTGATATCCCAGTTAATAATTATTACAAATGCATATATCATCTCCGTCATCCATATCCATGTGATCGATTAATTCCACATTGTACTACTCTCTTTTCTACAAAAACAACAATGTCCGACCCTCCATAAAACATTTAAGTTCAGTGTATGCGTTGTATGCTAAATCTCCAATTTCACAACCAAAAAAGAAAAAAAAGACTGTCCCTTTTACAAATCTAACTTAAGAATCTAAAACATAAGTCTTTGTGGAGAAAAGAAACTTTTATAGCACACCAAACTAGGGTTAGACGGCGCCCTCTTTGCACCTCTACTATTTTGGTGTCCTAAATCCTAAAACACTAGGTGACCCCTGCATACTCCCTCCTTTGATACTAATTAGTGAACAATTTCAACACTTCAATTTATTCATGTACCAAACAAGAAATTGACACATCCAGTTTAGCGACGACACCTAGTGCATTTGTTGCTGAACCAAATAATCGAACCCAGAAGTTCACAAAGGCCAATGCATTGCTTCCAGACTCCAATACATTGGGTCAAATGTGGACTTAGTCAGTTATACTAGACCAAAGTCCCTACAACAGCAGAAAATTGTATGCAACTATTCCTATCCCCATACCATTTCCAATTAATCAAAGACATTGCCTAATCACTACCCAATAACTTACATTTTTACTCACCCTAAGTTTTCCTTCAAGCTATACAAAATTATTCACAATAAAATCCCTCAAAATCAAGCAACACGTTTACTTCCTTCATTCTCCGATCGGCACAAACATATAGCAACGGAAAACAGAGAAATTACTAATCCAAATAATGGAAGTAGCAATTGAAACACGAAAATAAATACAAAAAATAAAGCAAAAAATACAACACCTTAACATCACTAGGCTGAAAATAGATGAACAGATAGTACCCAACCGTCAATCCAACTGAAACCCCAACTCCAAATCCACAAAATCCCAAAATCGTACTCACAAAACCCATCTCCAGATAACCCTACTAATCACTCCAACCCAAACTTCACGTAAAGTACATTCGTAAATCTGATACTCTTTCTCTCTTAACCATATATATATCAACGCCATTATGATCAGAACAAATTAATATCATATCATTCGGCTAGTAGTAAAAGACAAATCTGTCCTCGAGGATCTAGTTATTTTGACTTGGAAACCGTGTACTTTGAAGTCTTTTTATTTTTTCAGATATTTATTTTGCACAATCTTAGAGAAAATGACGCTCCGGGTTAAAGGATTAGTGTGTCCAAATTAACTTAACTTGTTAGCGGCGTAAGATAGAATGAAATGCCACGTCAATACTTTTTAGTAACGCACGCCATTGGCGATATACATAATGCGTTTTTTTATTTTATTTTTATTTAGCGTTTGGATTGCCGACGTTATTTGCAGGCGGGTGGGGTGCCACGAATTAAAGTCACATAAATTTCATTACATAGGGTCAATTTTGTTTGATTTGATTTGGTTGCTTTGGTTTTTGGACATGTATTTGAATTTCAAATATTGTAATTGATTTTAGTAAAATATAAAAATATACAATTTATAATAATTAGTGAAACTTTTTAATTATTAAATACAATGTTATTATTAAAGATTACACAAATACATAACTTATATTTTCAATATTATAAAAAATCTCAATTCTCTAAATATATTACAAAAATCTCAACATATACACAGAATGTTATGTATATGTCGGTTATGTTATGTATATTAATAGGGAGAGAGAATAAAGTAATTTAAAAAATGAGAGAAAATATAATTTAGTAATTATGTTATTTTTACATGTTATTGAGTGAGTATATTATAATTTAAAAATAATATATAAAAATAAATATTATATTTAAATAGACACTTAAATTTAGTTTTCTAAGCAATTGACGTTTTAGGCTAGCAAATTAAAAACTGAAACATGTAAATATTAGATCCCTCCTTCTATTATTCCTCCACCCTCACAAAAAAAAATATTTTAAGTTCTCTGCTTCGATAGATTTTTCCTCTAAAATTAATTTTACTAACTCGCTTTTCCCCTCCACGCATCCTCTGATCATTCTTCGTCCCCTGATAACCAAACCTTTCTTCAGTTTCATGAAATTTAAATTCA
>NW_025888664.1:4494-4807 GCF_002878395.1 Capsicum annuum | reverse complement strand
TATACAACAATATAATGATATATATACTAATTTATAAAACATATACACATGTATACGTTAAATATATACTGTTTTAGAGTCTATAGAAGATATATACACATATATACGTATCATTCAATATATATGTACTACTTTAAATAAAACATATACTACAATATATATACTACAAGATACACACACTATTTATAGTTATATACTAATTTATAAAACATATACACATGTATACGTTAGATATATATACAACTTTAGAGTCTATAGAAGATATATACACATATATACGTACCATTCAATATATATGTAATACTTTAAATAA